>NC_137116.1:7336851-7466851 GCF_949357685.1 Gobio gobio | reverse complement strand
ATGACTTTCGATTCACTTGACTATACGTTGGTTCACATTATAAGCACTTACGCACCAATTGCCAACAAAACACAGACATTTGATTCAGTTTCACTCACCGCCTGCGGTTTCCACTCATGACTGGGAACAAACACACACACTTGCAGAACTCTGGAAACAAAACTGTATCCACTGTTTCCTTAACACTGGGTTATTTCGGAAGCTGAACAAGGTAATCTTTCCCCTCACAACCAGAAACACACTTCTTTTGTGACATTGTTGATTTCGTGGTCTAAAAACAAAATACCAGTGCCACTGACGGCTCCGGTAACCCGAACGAAGCTCGTTGATGGACGCGTTTTTGCTCTGGTTGATGAGTGTGTGTGTGTGTGTGTGTGTGTGTGTGTGTGTGTGTGTGTGTGTGTGTGTGTGTGTGTGTGTGTGTGTGTGTGTGTGTGTGTGTGTGTGTGTGTGTGTGTGTGTGTGTGTGTGTGTGTGTGTGTGTGTTTTCATCCGGTAGAAGTGCCGATTCAAGCAATTCCGCCCTTTATGACGTCATACAGGGCCATACTCTGGAAAAAACGTTCCGAAACTTGTTCGAATCCTGAAGGAGTGTATTTGACACAGAAATACGGTGGCCGATTTAGTCCAAGATTAACGTGGCTTCCAGTTCGACCTCGTCCACATTCGACACGGTGCCATCGAGTGTTAAAACGCGGAAGGCGAAGCTTGAATTCACGGGTTTGTCCCTCTTTGGCTAATGTACTTTCAAGATGGAGGGGCAACATGGCGACCGGCATTCGAACCCCTCACCCGTATGTATTTTCAATGGCATATTATAAACTTACGAGAATACTTTATTACTTGAAAGAAGTAAATATACATTAATGAGCACATATATTTTTGAAAGAACTAAGTGTTTTAGATAAGAATAAACGAAAAAAGTTACACAGTGTAGCTTTAAAAAAAAAAAAAAAAACACCATACAAGGTGAGGGTTGAGGTAGGCCTGCCATTTTTATTTGACAAAAAAACTATTACGGTTCTTCAAAGCTTCAAACGGATTCAGTGTATTTTCGTGTTGTCATCTTAATTTGGTCATTATTTAAGTGAAAAATATTTAGTGTAGGCCTATTTATTTTATTCTTTTTATGTACATTTTATCTGTTCTACTGAATCCGAACCCGAATCCTGGATTCGGTGCATCCCTTGTAAATAGGTCATAAATGCATGAGATAGCATTAGACCCTTTAAACTACATTTTTATGATTTTTAACTACGTTTTTTAAAGAACTGTTTGGTTTGGGGTTTTTTTTTTATATTGTTGACACTCTTATATGTTCATGGTCCAAATAAGAAAAGTAATATGTAGGGCTAATCTATTTCAAAGTCTTATTTTGCTGCACATTGTTCACGTTTTCATAAACCGGCCAAGAAAAGGTACAACATTCAGAATATTTCAGTCTTTTTTAATTGAATTGCATGCATTTGGATGCAAAGCTCACTATTAGGCAAGCCATTGATATATATTTTTAGCCCTGGACTAACTGTGGCAAACGTTTCCTCTGAAGCACTTACTGTAAAAGCCTGGGAACTTGTAAACATGACTTTGTTCCCTGGAGGACTGCTTAATGCATGCACATCCAGAACTCCCAAAAAACTGCATGAAGTTTGAAGCGTCAAGCTTCAGCGTCAGTGATGAAATGGACAGGTCAGAGTTATGGGATCTTTATGGTTTTAGATGTAATATTAATTTGTAACAGAGGCGAGAAAATGTAAAACCAAGCTTGAAATGCCACACCGATTTGAACGGTTCAATCAACATCAGACTGACGCTATTGATTTTCTTAATGCACAGTTTGTGAATGATTGTGACAAACAAACCTTTCAGTTGCGCTGCCATTAAATACTGGAGAAGAATAGGACACAGGAGAAGAAATGAAACACAACTATGTTCATCTAGAGGCCTTTTGGATCAGCAAAGGTCAGCAGCAAAGACACTGGTTCATAAAGTGAGATTAAATACGATAAAGTATATTAGTGTTATTTAATTATTGCAGGTTTGCGTAATATCATGAGTCTGGATTTCTTTGAAGCTTGAGGAAAACTGAATGTGTTTTTGTGCAAGTGAGATGAGTAAATGCTCACATTTAGTCTAGAACTACAAAACCCATCTAGCCTAGAAATCTAGACGCACCCTAGACGCAGCAAATATAATTTGCAGCCAGGGCGTCTAGCAACTCTCCGTTGGCTTGCGAGCTGGAAAAACCAAACTCTGGTCTGGCCAATCACATCGTGTATAGAGTCGGTGGGCGGGCTTAACATAATGACGGCAGAGTTGCCGCGGTTCCGCATGCTACTTGTAAACAAAATCCCAGTTAAACTGGCAAACTTTCATAAGCAGGCACTGCTAGCTTGGCAATTAATATATAAACAAAACATTTCACCGCATCTATACTTTATATCAGCAACAAAGATATCTTGTACAAAAAAAAAGTACGATAATGGAATTCTTACTGTTAGTCAGTTGCTTAATGAACAAGTTTTACTTTTAACATATTCTGAATATCTCAATAAATGTATGATTCCTGTGAGGCCAAAAGAATATGCTATTTTCTCTGTTGTATCACTATGGATTTTATCCTATAAACGTTGATCGTCAAACCAGTTTTTGTAGTGATACAATATTTATTGGGGATATTAATACAATAATAGATAAATGCAGTAACAAATATATTAGAAATATTTTAAAAACAAACTATTTGCCTTGTTCAACAGTGTTTTGGTCTACTAAATATGAAAATATTAAATGGAAAAGAAAGAGTATGGTCAATAACAAATAAGTTTTTTATTAACAATAAAATTAAAGAGGTTTCCTATAAAATTTTACACAGAATTTACCCTGTCAAGGACTTAAACGTTTCCATGTGAATATTGAAAACGTATGTGAATTCTGTGGTAATGCCAAAGAATCTGGGCTTATCTTTTTTTTTTTGTATATATTCAAAAATGTTTTGGTTTGATGTTTCTAATTTCATTTCTAGATTGTTTGGAACATGTATACAAATTGATCAGTATGACGAAGTATTTTTCTTTGTACAAGACAATGTTGATTCCAAAAGTACGACGTGCTTCCTTGCACAACTTTTTATTTTACTTGAAAAATATCACATTCATGTGAAAAAACATTTTATCATTTTATAAAAGAAATTAAACAATATGGTACTACATAAAAACAAAAAAGCAAGAAAGACCTATGAAGCTTTTTCTTTTTTTACTTTAAATTGTTGTAATTTTACCCCTGGCATGACTTAATTTAATTTACATTTTATGTTTTTCATTTTATAATTGTTGAGTTGCATTTACATTTTTTTGCATTAATAAAAAAAAAAAAAAAAACAACTTGTAAACAAAGAAGCTGGCGAACAGCGGCCTTTCGAAACGGCTTTGGTTGCGACTCTGGAAGACTTGGAGTTAAGCTTTTCTTTGAGAAAAGAACAAAGAACGGCTCTGAATTAATTCTTAAGAAAGGAAGATGTGTTCGGAGTTTTGCCGACCGGATACGGCGAAAGTTTAATCTATCAACTAGCTCCGCTTCACCTTCTTCGTTGCTCTGGTTGGTTGTAGCGCTATCCTATTGCGTACAGAGGGAATTTGAAAGACAACCGTTTATCCCATCCCTCGGATTGAGCCCTGCCAATGGTGTGTTCCCAGACCCAACATCTTGATGTGGGTCTGGCTTGTCAGGCTAATACCAATCATGTTCACACATGTCCTCTCAACATGGGGACAGAAGAGCTGTCATGGGAAAACAAAGTAATATGCGTTACTTATTTGAAAAGAATATTGTGTTACTTTACTAGTTACTTCAAGTAATCTGATTACATAACTCGCATTACTTGCAAACTCACATTCAGTATCATTTTGGTATATAAAATCCATTATCCATCATCCACTCAATCCCAATGGTTAAAATCAAGTCCTGTCTTACATTTTTTCCTCACTGAGTATCTGATTTCACCCGGAAACACGTCAGATTGCAGTGCTAACGCACCCATTTCACCCTCACATTTACAGCTCCATCACACTTTAACTCATAACTCAATCAGAGACAATACAGCCCTTTCTCTCGTCTGCTGCTTCAACAGCTCCTAACACCTCTTTTCCTCGTCACAGCTTCCCACAGGTTTACGTGAAGCGGTCACACTGAGGTCAGCAGTGGCTGAACTATAAATGACCCTTTCCTCTTAGAGCAGACAGACAGCAGGCAGAAGGAGCAGAGAGAGAGAGAGAGAGAGAGAGAATGTGGGTCATTTTTCGTGTACAGAAAACAACGTTGTCAAAACAAAATAATATATATAAATAAATTAAACATATTTAATAAAAATGCAAAACCTTAATCCAGAACTTCAAATTTGTGCTTTTTCATTCAAATGAAAATTTGAAACATAAACAGATTATATCATGTTCATTTGTCTTCATCATGTTCAAATTAAAGTGATTTCAGAATTTAAATTTAGATCTACATATAGAAACAACCAGTCAAAAATCGATGAAAAATATTAATCCAAGTAACGTGACTGAACAGCCAGTATGAGTGTATTGGAGCCAGACACTTGATCACTTGAAAGGTCAGAGGTCAAAAACTGAATACGCAATCATGGAATTCAATACAAAGTCACTCTTAGAAAAAGATTTATGAATAAACGGCTCCTTTTAAAGGGGACGTTGATTATGATTTGACTTTACACACTAACTAAAGTTAACAATGTTGCTGTTTTTGAGCATAAACAACATCTGCAATGTTACAACGCTCAAAGTTCAAAGCAAAGGGAGATATTTTCTTTTACAGAAATGGCTTTTTAAAGGCATAGTTCACCCAAAAATGAAAATTAGCCGATAATTTACTCACCGTCAAGTCATCCTAGGTGTATATGACATTCTTCTTTCAGACGAATAAAATCTGAGTTATATTACAAAAGTCGAGGCTAATCCTAGTATTAGAATTTGATTCATAGTTGCTCTGTTTTTGAAGTCCATAAAAAGTGCATCTGTCCGTCAAATAACGTGCTCCACTCGGCTCCGGGGTGTTAATAAAGGCCTTCTGAAGCAAATCGATGCGTTTGTGTAAGAAAAATATCCATATTTAAATCTTCATCAAGTAAACTTTCGACCGGCCGCCTTCCCTGTTCAATTTATGGAAAAATTGTTGAAAGTTCCCCTGCCGATCGAAATCGTCATGACGTATCTTGAGTTTCACTTTCAACATTCAAAACTTTTACATGGAAAGTGGTCGGTCGAAAGTTTACTAGATAAAGTTATAAATATGAATATTTTTCTTACACAAACACATCGATTCGCTTCAGAAGGCCTTTATTGGAGCACGTTATTTGATGGGTAGATGCACTTTTTATGGACTTCAAAAACAGAGCAGCTATGAATCCAATTCTAATGCTAGGATTAGCCTGGACTTTTCTAATATAACTCTGATTTTATTCGTCTGAATGAAGAATGTCATATACACCTAGGATGACTTGGGGGAGAGTAAATTATGGGCTAATTTTCATTTTTGGGTGAACTATCCCTTTAAGGACTACAGCAATCGGCTGGTAGGGACTACAACGAGCTTCTTCACGGGTTAGTGACATCACTAACCCTAAAATTAACATACACCCGCCCCTGGGAACACACAAAAAAGGCCATGTTGAGAAGAGGAAGAGTTGTTGTAGTCAAGCACATTTAGGAGTACAAGTTACTATAACCATAATTAAACTAAACTATCCCTGTTCTCTCTTCATCCAGCAGATATTCTCTGGCTCTGTGCATCTTACAACAGAACACGAGCGATTTATAGATTATCATGACAGAATATGCTAATCAATGACTTGAAGATAGTTAACTCATAAATTCATCAACTAACCATTCAAAAACGTCCTGTCTCATTCTACATGGTGTCACTTCTTCTTGAGTCTCTCAATCATTGTCTGACTGGCTGAAAAGTTTCTGACATTTTCAGTGTGTCTACGTGAGGTAATCGGAGCTGCTAACACAAGCTCGAAGCTCTGCTCTCTTCCTGAAAGGGGGCGGGGAGCAGCTCATTTGCATTTAAAGGGACACGCACAAGAACGGCGCGTTTTTGCTCACCCTCAAAAAGTGACAATTTTAACATGCTATAAAAAAATTATCTGTGGGGTATTTTGAGCTAAAACTTCACATACACACTCTGGGGACATCATAGACTTATTTTACAACTTGTAAAAATGGGCATTATAGGACCCTTTAAAATCTTCCCGGTCTACTGACGTTTGTTATGGCATACGCTTCAAACATTATAATGCTCATGATAACTGTCATTAACCGTACAATAAGTAAATCCACTTCAGCAGCTAATTACTCTTCGACAGCGATGCCATAGAAATATACAGAGCTACCGCAAAAACGGAAGTTCAAAGACAAAATTCAAACAAATAGTTTTTATAGTGCATAAGGTTCTATTTAGAATTCTAGGGTCATCGACTCTAGTTTTAAAGAACCCTTTATGCCAAAAAGGTTCTAAATAAGGAGAAATGTCTAAACAAATTGCATAATACTTTCATGTTTAATGGGTTATTTCAATTTTTTTCTAGGGATATAGTACGTTTACCAGTTTTTGCTTTCATAACATTTAATTAAAATAAAAAATGAATTAAAATAGATCCATTAAAACCCCTTCAGCAGCACTGCACCCCCCCCCACCGACCCACCCGTGGGTCCAATATTGCATCATCATAATCATTTAAAAAAATCTATAAGTTGTGCAGCACAAAACTAGACATATATGGTGTCGTTTGAAAGATTAGAGCCTCAGCTTTCTTGATAACCCAATCACTTTTGCATTTATGTTACACAGAAAAAGATAATAAGGTCTGAATTTGACCCCCCGCAATGATTTTGATCGTCTTTGTTAGCCACGATTTTGATGACATCATCACGTTTTACGTCATACCTATAGACATGTCGATCACGCTTCTAGACCAATCAGAGCCCGAGATCTCCCTTTACAAAGTTGAGGAGGCGGAGCCTTCTTTTCGATTTCCCAGCGGCAGACTTAAATCAATGCAGATGAGGATGAGTTATTAGATAGTTTGGACAGATTAATCTCAGTAACTTTTTTGGGGAAGGAGATATCTAGAAAATTACCCCCCCCCCCCCCCCCCCGTTTACTGACACCAAGTGAAATCAACAGAAACTTTCTGAAGGGATATAGAGCAAAGAAATTAAAAATGATAGATTTTCAAATCACAAATTAATTTAAAAATACATAAAAATATGACTTTTTATATATGTTTATCATAAAATTGTGAATAAATACAATATAACATATGCATTATTCCACCACTGTGTTAAAATTTAGAGTGTTTCCTGTAAAACGAGACCATTTTTATCAATATACTTTAAAATTCTAAATATGCTGCAGAGCAAATTGATTTTTGGAAATTTTCACTGAGTTTTAAACATATTTCTGGAAATGTTAAGCCCCTTTGCAACCTGACGGAACCCTTGAAGCTTCCATTCAGAACCTTTTCTTCTAAGAGTGAACTGCATCTGAAAGCTGAAACATGCTGAACTTCACAGGTGGTTTATAGTGAAGGCACTTTCAAATCAAATCCGTCTGCTATGATGCTGGATAGATGTATTCTTCACTTGCAATGATATCTCACAATCCTGGGACAGAACTGAAAGTAATTACCCTAATTTTTCCATATATGAACACATTTCAACAGAGAACTGTTTTTCATTATGTATGTGATGCTTGAAACTTTTAACCCTTTGGTTTCAGACACAGCAACTGTTCAAAGACAACTTGACTTCATTGGAACGCATTCAGATCAGCAACTTTAGTAACTACAAGTATGGCAAACACAAACAAAAACACATTCATATCTGCACAAATATACTGTATGTTAACCAAGGAACCATGTTTTGGTTGTTGCACCACAGTGACAGGAAGCCCCCTGCTGGACATTTGATGCTGACACACTATAACCTCCATTATAGACTGATATTTCTTAACTTTATACCATTTGAATTCTTTGTATTAAACTATGAGACTAGCAAGAAGCATTTCATTCAAAACAAAACAAATTAACTACATTTTCTTCATTTTAAAATTAAATTGACCTTACCTATCCCATGCTCCTCTGCATCCAAAAGATCATCACAACAACCTGCAGCGAAGAGAAAAATCTTAGGATTACATCCAGTTTGCAACAGTTATTAGACACAGACTGTGCCTCATACGCACACATCTGCATATAACCTCAACTTCAGGCGGCGGTGAGTCTTCACAACATGAGCCAGGAAGAAGTGCTTTTCTTCTGCCTGTGGGCAAACAGCCTGGATTTTACAACTCTAATCTCCCCTATCTGTGTCAATTATGCCAAGGCGATAAGTAACACGTCTCATCTCAACTCACACCGCGGTGGCTGGGTCACGGGGTAAAACACTCACTTGCTCTATATTTTGGAAGTAAAACAAACACAGACAGGGGCACAGAGATTTTAAAGGGATAGTTCACCCAAAAATGAAAAGTAGCCCATGATTTATTCACCCTCAAGTCATCCTAGGTGTATATGACATTCTTCTTTCAGACCAATAAAATCGGAGTTATATTAAAAAAGTCCTGGCTAATCCAAGCTTTATAAAAAGTTTTGAAAGTGCCTTCTCGCAATTCAAGACGTCTGACAAGCGTACCTAAGCTGCGTCCGAAATTGAATACTTCTCTACTATATAGTATGCGGAAAAACAGTACGCCAACAGAGTAGCATGTCCGAATTCATAGTATTCGGAAAAACAGTAGGCGAAAAGTACCCGGATGACCTACTACTTCCGATGAGATTCTGAAGTGCGCATACCATGGACACTTTACAATCCCATGAGGCCACGGGAGACGATTTATGATGGGACGTGATGGGACGCAACTGATGCTGCTAGGTCACATGATCATGACAAAATTGCGGATGTAGTACGTCCGGATTACATTCATACTACATTCATTCATACTATATAGAACATAGTTTTTTAACAGTCGCAAAGTTAGTTCAAATTCAAATGTAGTACCTACTCACATAGTACGCGATTTCGGACGCAGCCCTGGTAACGGAAGCCTTTTGAACGGCAGAGGCACTTTCAACACTTTTTCCAGGAATTGAATACGGATTTACATTATAAAGTTTTAAATTTGGATATTTTTCTTACACAAACGCATCGATTCACTTCAGAGGGCCTTTATTAACCTCCCGGAGCCGTGTGGAGCATGTTATTTGAAGGACAGATGCATTTTTTATGGACTTCAAAAACAGAGCAACAATTACTGCCATTATAATGCTTGGATTAGCCTGGACTTTTGTAATATAACTCAGATTGTATTCGTCTGAAAGAAGAATGTCATATACACCAAAGATGACTTGAGGGTGAGTAAATCATGGGCTAATTTTCATTTTTGGGTGACCTATCCCTTTAATAGGGCCCTATGATCCAGTCATTAAAACACAATTTACTGTATAACGCAGAATTTAACCTAATTTGTAAAAATTTTGATGAATAAATAAACAGCAGGTCAGTACATTTAAATCAAATCGTGATTCTGGGTGTGTATCATTCAGTTCCCTAGCTCCCGTGCTCGTGAATCAGTATATCGTGTAACGTTACACGAGGTCGGGCACTTGTAAGGACAGTAAAAGACGCTGGCTCACTACACATTGGGACACTGATAACTATTTCCGGCGACGTGACAACATCCTCATTGTACAACATCATTGGTATTTATGAACAACAGCCGAGCACCCTGTGTTTTGCGGTGCATTGTGGGACTTTTTAGGAAGCGAACATTTCAGTGCACTCTGCACTGGAAGGATTCTGCAATTGAGACAGCCCTTAAAATGGCCGACTCCCTGAAAAGTGCCCTGACTACTGAACTAGGGAGCTGATTGAGACGCACCCATAGACTAGTGTCTACTAGTGAATATTAATGGCAAACTGTCAAAATAAAAGTTCGGTTTAACTTGAAGAAATTGTGACAATATTAATGATAATAATAATAATAAATTATTATTAAAACTTTATTTTTAAGGAATAATCAATTTTTCTTTGACAGTAAAGATATGTCATTTCATATTTCATATGATTAAAAGATCAATTAAATTAATGTTTTATACTTCTTTTAAATCGCCCTAGTGAATAAACCATTGGCAGAAACTATAAGAACGAATATTAATATTTGTGGGTTAACGGTAGCAAATAACCAACATTAGATTGCCCTGTATGCCGACGATTTAAACACTTAAGTGTTTATGTAAGATGATTTCAATTAATAAGACATGGTTTTTGATTACTAAAATTTTATTTAGCCATTAAAATGGAGTCCAAAATGTTTTTTATCGGAATCCATAAAAATATAAATGGAAAAAACTAATTTGAGAAAAAATAAAACGAATTTCATAGGCATGTGCCGACCGGTTACGCTGAGAACAGTTACATCATGAACCCCTTGGCTCTAGATTACGAGTAAATGTACATTTTGTCAAACAATGACAAAGATATTTATTATATAAAAGCAATATTGGCCCTAATTTATAGATACCAGCTTTGAATGGCTCTAGGCCTTTTGATTGGCTGTTTAGGAACATGTGACTGTATTTGACATCTAGGCTCTCCTGGGACGTTTAATACAGTTACAACTAGGAAGAAGGACTTTGGGGTTATGAAGGACAAAGAGAGAAACCGAATTCACTTCACACAGGCTAGTTTTCAGCTTCATTCCCAGAAAAGGAAAGAAAGGTGGAAATCACCTGCTGTGCTTGTCGGCATGTTTTGGAAATCACAGACAAATCTCAATGTAATTTGGCATAACATATGCAAATGGATTATCTGAAATCACTAATTATCAAGTCAGGATTGACAGAAAAGCATTGATCGGACTATAATTCAGTTAAAAAAAAAAAAAAAAATCTTCAGGCTTATGTCATTCCAAACTCATCTGATTTCATTCGCTGAACACAAAAGAACTTCCGCAGAATGTCCAAGCTGCTCTTTTCCATAAAAGTGCACCAATTGATATGAAGTCATGGCTTTGTGAGAATTCAAGTCATAATTCAAGTAAAAAAATCATAATTAACTCTGAAATTTCATCCATGTCCACATGCATTCAAATATAACATGAATGCTGTGACATCAGATTATTTAGAAAGACATGGCGGTAAGTAAATGATTTCCTCTTTTGTGAAATTGTTACTGTCAGGCATGTAATGGTGCAATCCAGCCATTTCCTTTCAAAGCAACTTCAATGAAAACAAATGAAAGATTAGTTTTAAGGCTTCATTGTGATTTTCTGGCGGTGTGGTACAGATAAAGAGGCAGTTTAGATAAAGCTGCAATGTGGCCACAGATTCCTGACTGGTCCCAGAATCTGCTGGATGGGGTGCAGGTTTCTCCAAGTTCAAAAGTTCACATTTTACAAGCACTTAAAGACCAGTGACCCATGTCCAAATTAAATCTCTCCTGTATTTACATCTCACAGAAGACATGTGCCTACTGTAAATACTGTAAGTGGTTCGCTGAACATGCAATATCACTGCTAATGTTGTTTTTTAATCAGTGGCGAAGGGAAAAGCCCACTTAAGGAAGTCTTAAGTTATCTAATATGTGCATTGCACGGAATTAATCAAATGACATAACAAATAATAGTCTCACCATTGCCTGTCGTCGAACAATGTTTCTCAGAGAACTCAATCCCGTGTGTTTTGTCCACCATATCTCTTGAATCGCTCTCAGGTGTTATAAAATGAACAAGTTCGCCGTTGCCAGGATCAGATCAAACTTCCATCATTCCTGCTGTTTCCTCCGTTCTCAAAGCGTGCCGCGTGGGCGTGGTTATCTGAGCTCCGCGTCCAATCACCGCCGCCCATGAGTGACGTACCAGAACTACACGCTGCTTAGCAGAGATGGGCGTGTGTTTACAGTTTTTTACATTAGCTATGACAATTTTTTCAATACTTTTAACAATTTTCCTAAACTCTTAACGCAGTTAGCACAACATCTGTCTTTGTAGGCTATACAAGTAACCCATTTATTGTCGCTTTTACACAAAAAAAAACAAAATCTTATTTTACACACAAGCTCAACCAAGACCAAAACAATGGATTTTTACTGCCAAATTTACCAATGCTTTAACACTGTATGTCAGAACAGATAACACCTTGTTCTACACACTAACCTTCAGGCTAAAGTCAAGGTAAACAGCTGTTCATATTGAGAATTGAAACACAAATATATCCCCTGTATTTTATTCCATTGGTACTGATAAACAGCCGAGTGAAGTTATGCAAATATATAAATCCCAGCTGATTCCCATCTAGGAATTGTGCAGGTGTTGATGTTCTTTCAAGGACAAGAGCAAGGGAGAGGATTGCCTGGACAAGGGCAAGGTAGAGATTGAGGAGGGTGAATGCATGGGGACATTCAAAGAAGGGCCAGAATTAGGGTAACTGATGAAATAAGACCTACTATCATAGACCATGTCATAAACCACAGGCTATCGTACAGAGGGGCTGGTGAATGAGTATAGCCAAATCTCAGCCAGGACACAGTGGCATCCATTATTGGCGTTTCATTTTTTCAAGAAACCAACAGGATATTGTATAAGGGCTTCTCCTTCTGCAAAGTGTAAATACTTTTACCATGTTTTACAGTGACTGTGCCTCTGGTCCCTAACTGTATTTTGTCTATCTAAGGATTTAACATACCTCCTTCAGGGAGCAGAGGAAAGCTCCGAAATGAAGAACAGGAACTTGCTATTGTCAACACGGTGATTGCTGATAATGAAATAAAACTGAAGGGCATTCTATAAAGCTACTCTGAGATGGGTCATTCATTTTTTGTATTGAATTTCTGCAGCAAAAGAAACAAAATGCATGCATTTACTAAACCCAACAAAACACAAATGTGGAGATTCTTCAAAAGACACACAATCTATGATCAATAACATATACTGTCTTTTGTATAAGGGCAGACCTGACACATAAAATAATGCAGTTTCTGTAATTCCATAGTGTTAGTGTTTTTATAACATTGTGCTATGATTGACTAAATGCTCCTGTTGGAAGAGAACATGTGTTAGGGTTTTGGTAGACATATAGTGTATTGTGTTAGTGTATTATTGTATTTTGAAAATTAGTGTTGCAGTTTAGTTTACAATGTGTGATTTTGAGCATGAAATTAACCATTTTGACAATTGTGTGTTGCAGGTGTGTTGGTGTGTTAAGAGTTTAGGAACATTGTTAAAAGTATTGATGTTTGATGTTTGAATTTGATGTTTTTTTTAGAAATAAATTATTAGTCTCCTGTTTTGTCTTTGCATGGTCATATTCGTCTGTAAGCATATTGTGGCATCTTTGTATAGTCTCACCCAACACAAATGGTTTTTAAATCATTGTACAATTTTAACTTGTGATAAAATCTAAAACGTAGGAGGTTAAGTTCTTTTAAACATGGGTTCACAGATATCCAGCCAGTGAACAGCCATAGTGGCTATTGATATTTCATGTAATTGCTATTTTTATACCAACATATGTCACCAGATGTCACCAAAGTATGCCAGATTTTGAGGGTTGGCTGTATCAACTTGACTATGTTTAATGAAGTTAAAAAAAAATCTAATATAACATAAAAGTAAGCATATTTTACATGAAAATGATGGTACCTTTAGAGGTAAATAAATAAAAAATACCAACAAAACAAAAAAAATCACAAAATAAGTGCATAAATTGATTGTTTTTATTTTATGGAAGATAAATATGACATTTATTTAAAACAATCTTTGGGCATTTTTTGGAACCTGAGACATTTGTGCCCAAATTTGTCCACAAAGGACTCAATAAGGGCTGCTCTGGAAGCTTTTATAAAAATAAGCAGTTCTCGCTACTTTACTTATTGAAAGTATTGAAGCTGTTTCGTACATCTGGGGCCTGTTTCAGAAAGGAGGTTAAGTGAAAACTCTGAGTAGGTTAACCCTGAAATAAGGGAAACTCTGGGTTTTCTGTTTCAGAATGGGAGGTATGTCAAACCCGAGAAAGCAGGGTAAGTCAAGCCCGTTTCTGAAAGAAAGGTAACTTATGCTCAGAGTCAGTTACCAGGGTAACTTACTCTGTGAACCTAACCTGGTCAGGAGCAGGTTTTCTTTGGTAACCCAGAGTTTGTTTCGTTCTCCTCCCCCTTTTTAAAGCACCAGCAGTGTTTAAATACTTTATTCATTCAAAAAAATTATAAATTTTTATCTAAATCTAAAGTAAGCAAAGTTTACTTAAAACAAATTAAAATATCTGCCACTTGACAAAAATACAAAGTAAGAAAAGCATTCTTTGCAGGAACATTCATTGCTCATATTTTCATCATGAGGACACTGTCAAAGTGACAAAAATGGCCTGTTTTATACAGGATCCTGACGTTCACTTGATAATCCTCTAGAAGTAACCTGGTTGGACGCATTGATGACACTCATATACCCATCATCACACTTTCTGAAAACTGATTATTGTATGGAATGGAAGGATGCTGCCAGATGGTAATACGAGATATATGGCATAACCACCACCACAGCTAAATAATAATAATAATAATTTGTTACATTTATATAGCACTTTATAGGCACTCAAAGCGCTTTACATATAGAAGGGGGAATCTCCTCAACCACCACCAATGTGCAGCATCCACCTGGATGATGCGACGGCAGCCATATTGCGCCAGAACGCCCACCACACACCAGCTTATTGGTGGAGAGGAAATAGAGTGATGAAGCCAATCTGTATATATGGGGATGATTAGGAGGCCATGATGGAGAGGGACCAATGGGCAAATTTGGCCAGGATGCCAGGGTTACACCCCTACTCTTTATCGAAGGAGATCCTGGGATTTTTAATGACCACAGAGAGTCAGGACCTCGGTTTAACTTCTCATCCGAAGGACGGTGCTTGTTACAGTATAGTGTCCCAATCACTATACTGGGGTGTTAGGACCCACACAGACCACAGGGTGAGCGCCCCCTGCTGGCCTCACTAACACCTCTACCAGCAGCTACCTGGTTTTCCCAGTTGGTCTCCCATCCAGGTACTAACCAGGCTCAGCCCTGCTTAGCTTCAGTGGGAAACCTGGAAGCTGTTAAATACATTTATTTACATTTTTATAGTCATCTTTATTTCCTACAATTACTTTATTCTTTTTCCTGTTGGGTGTTAATATTCTTCCTCCATCTCCTCTTCATCTGTCAGTGGTGCTGGTGTTTAGCTGGCCTGAGTAGAAGTCAAATGATAATAATGTCATTACCCTGATTAATAAATGTAACAGCACTGTAAAAACAAATTAGTTCAGTTTACTTAATTAAATTGTGCAAACTTGTTGCCTTAATTCAATTAAGTAAGCATTACTTAATTGCATTAAGTTGTTCTTAGTTAAACCGTTTAAGTATATATATATATATATATATATATATATATATATATATATATATATATATATATATATATATATATATATACATATATATATATACATATATATATATATATATATATATATATATATATATATATATATATATATATATATATATATATATATATATATATATATATATATATATATATATTTCATGACAGGTTTATTTAAACATGAAATAATCAAGACATCATTAACAGGTTAAGTAGAATATAATGAATATAGGCTAATATAGTGCATATATTTAGTGAAAGAGTTGTTCCCCTTCGAGGGAACTCGCACTGCGTCGTCGAGTGACGACACTCTGGGGAACGCCCACAGCGTTACGCATCTGAAGTATGAATGAAATCAAGCCAATCTGATTGGTGGTGCGTCGTGACGTAGTAGATGACGGCATACCCGGAAGATACAAAAAGGAAGCTGATGCAAACACACACTAGCTTTTTTGCTCTTCAGCGAAGCGCTATATGTGAATTTGTCTGTCTATTTGGTGTTGTTTTGTCACAAATATTCCCTAAATAAGATGGCTAGTGAGCAACAGTTCACAAGGTGTGTGTACCCGTGTCCGCGATTCATTTCGGGCACGGACACACACCTTTTGTGTGTACAATGCCTGGGCGTGCAGCACGCTAAGGCGGCTCTCGAGGGAGCTGCCTGTAGCGAGTGTGAAAAGCTGCCGCTCAGGGTGTTGCGCTCACGGCTGGCTGTGTTCAGTGAGACCGGCCAAGCCCGCGAGCCCCAGGGTTCTGGGCCCGCTGTTGCTGAGGCACGGCGGCGCCGTAGATCATGGGGCTCGCAGCGGGACCTCGTGACAGGATGTGGGACTGCTGAGGCACTTTCCCTATCCTCGTCCGAGGATTCCGATGTTCTCCCGGCCTGTGCGGAAGCCCGCGATGCGGCTTCTTCCCGCGGGGCGGAGAACCCGACGTTTCAGCTGTCTGGCTCGAAAGCGGATGTGTCGGATGTGCTGAGCGTCGAGGCGGGTGCAGTGGAGCCTGAGCCATCGCTTCACGCACCCGCTCCAGAGGAGCTAGTGGAGGTTTTGACCTGCGCCGTGGCCAAGTTAAACATCCATTGGCCACAGGAAGAACCGGAAATCCAGCCGCCCTGTAAGCAGGATGAACAGTTCTTCAGGCGCAAGCCTCAACCTCCACGCCGGGGTCTGCCTTTTTTTCCGGACCTACACAATGAGTTGTGTTGGTCCTGGGATAAACCCTATTCGGCCAGACTCACCAGCCCTCCAGTACTTGACTTCGGTAACGTACTGGGGGCGGCCGAACAGGGTTATGGGACACTGCCGAGGGTAGAGGAGGCTCTCGCGAGCTACCTCTCTCCCGAGGCCGCTTCGTCCCTGAAGACCCCGGTATTGCCCACCAAACCAGCGCGCGATACATCAGCGCTGGTAGGGAGGACATATATGGCGGCTGGGCGGGCTGGTAATTGCCTGCACACAATGGCGGTGTTGCAGGCCTACCAGGCCGACCTCCTCAAGGAGCTCGACGAGGGCGGGGGCCCGTCTCCGGACGATGTCCTCGAACTCAGGAAGGCCACCGATTTGTCTCTCCGCATCGCCAAGGAGACGGCCCGTTCCATCGGCCGCTCCACGGCGGGTATGGTGTGTGTGGAGAGGCATTTATGGTTAAACCTGTCGGGGATGAAGGAGAGAGAGAAACACTTTCTCCTAGATTCCCCGGTCTCGTCTTCTGGGCTTTTCGGCGGCGCGGTTAACACCGTCGTCGAGAGGTTCCAGAAGGTGAGAAAGCAGCCGGCGGCCTTCCAGCAGTATCTCCCTCGTCGATCCAGCTCCTCAGGGAAGGCTGTCTCAAAGGGACAGCCTCGGCCGTCTACTAGCTCCTCGCACCGGCAGGTGCAGAAAGAGAGCGTTGCTTCTCGCGCCCCTCCTGAGGGAGCCTGGCAAAAGAGGCGGCGCTCTCGTGGCAAGCCTTCCGAGCCTAAGGTCGATCTGAGGACCGTCCTTCAGGCGAAGAAGGCTGCCACTAAGCGGTCCTAGCTGCGGCTGGATCGCTGAGAGGTACGTCCCCCGGGACGGAACGACCAAGGTCGTCTTCCCCCCGGAGCTCTCGGGAGATCAGTGCTGTGTTCCCGCCGTCACAGACGCTTCGGGCCTCACTGATCTCCCAGCCCACGCGTGCTGTCTTCGCTGCCTCCAACAGGACTTGCGGCTGGACAGCAAACGTGTGCACCCACCGAAAATCGTTCTCGACTTCTCCCTGCCGGTCAGCCGCTTCAGGGGATCGGGAACGAGGCTCGGTTGACACCCGAGGCCAGCCTCGAGAGGCTGGTTCCCTTAGTAGATTATCTTGGCGCGTGGACATGCCTTCCGAGTGTATCTACATGGGTCCTGCAGACTGTAGAGCTGGGTTACAGACTACAGTTCGGTTCTCCTCCCCCGAAGTTCAACGGGGTGGTCCGGACTGTGGTCGGTCCAGAGCAGGTTCGGGTTATGGAACAAGAAGTACAGGTAAATCGAATAGCCAACGAAGCCATAGAGCGGGTTCCGTTGGCGAACAGGGACTCCGGGTTCTACAGCCGGTACTTTATAGTTCCCAAGAAGGATGGTGGGTTGCGTCCGATAATAGATCTCAGGCTCCTGAATCGGTCTCTGAGGAGATTCAGGTTCAGGATGCTCACAATTCCAGCCATCGTGAGTCAGATCCAGTCCGAGGACTGGTTCGTCACGATAGATCTAAAGGACTTATACTTCCATATTTCCATCCTTCCAACCCACAGGAGGTTCCTGAGGTTCGCTTTCGGGGACGAAGCGTACCAATATCGGGTTCTTCCCTTCGGCCTGGCACTCTCCCCTCGCACCTTCACCAAGTGTATGGATGCAGCACTGGCTCCGCTGAGACTCTAGGGCATCCGTATACTAAATTACATCGACGACTGGCTCATACTGGCCAGATCGCGCGAGATGGCGGTTCGGCATCGAGATGTCGTTCTGGCCCACATAAGGTGCTTGGGGCTGAGACTCAACACGAAGAAAAGCGTGTTGACGCCCTCCCAGAGGACCACGTTCCTGGGAGTCGTATGGGATTCCACGTCGATGCGGGAACGTATGTCTCCCGCACGCGTGGAATCCATACTGGCGAAGGTCTCCAGAGTGAAGCCAGGCCGCAGCCTCACTGTGAAGCAGTTCCAGAGACTGCTGGGGCTCATAGCAGCAGCGTCCAACGTGATACCTTTTGGCCTGCTGCATATGAGACCCCTACAGTGGTGGCTGAGGGCCAAGGGGTTTTGCACCACCTGGTTGTACAGTTCCTCCGTGGGGCTCGGAGGATGAGGCCGGTAGCTCGCTCCAGAGTCCCAACCTGGGACCTGGCGGTGGTTCTGGAAGGGCTGGCTGAGGCCCCCTTCGAGCCACTGGAGCTGGCTGAGCCTAAGAACCTGACTCTGAAGGTGGCCTTTCTCCTCGCCATTACCTCTCTGAGGAGAGTGGGAGATCTCCAGGCTTTGGCGATCACGCCAACCTGCCTGGAGTTTGCCCCCGGCGGAGTAAGGGCCATCCTTCACCCTAGACCGGGTTACATTCCCAAGGTTCCATCTCAGGGAGCCTGGTCTCTGGTTCTTCAGGCTTTCCATCCCCCTCCCCACCTGACGGCGGAAGAGGGGAGACTTCATCTGCTCTGCCCGGTCAGAGCTCTGAGTGTTTATCTAGAGAAGTCTTCCCATTGGAGGAGGTCAGACCAGTTGTTGGTGTGCTTTGGCTCACCCAAGAAGGGGCTGCCTGCGTCAACTCAGACGATCTGTAACTGGATCGTCCAGGCTATAGCCACGGCTTATAGGGTGCGCAATTTGCCTTCACCCATGGCCGTGAGGGCCCATTCCACCAGGAGCATGGCTTCTTCAGTGGCCCTCCTTTCTGGCGTCTCGCTTCAAGAGGTATGCGAGGCGGCGGGGTGGGCCACCCCGCACACCTTCATACGTTTTTACAGTCTGCACCTCCCGGTGACGCCTGGTGCTCGAGTTCTTGCGTCCTGAGTGTGCCTGGGTTTCCAGCTTCACACTGGGACGTGGGGGTGATTTGGTGTGGCCTAGTGGGTATTAAAGTTCCCCAGAGTGTCGTCACTCGACGACGCAGTGCGAGTTCCCTCAAAGGGGAACGTCTCGGGTTATGACTATAACCCTTGTTCCCCGAGAAGGGAACGAGACACTGCGTCTCGTCGCCACACCTATCACGGTTAGAGCGCTTGCTTCATCGCAAAAGAGCTAGTGTGTGTTTGCATCAGCTTCCTTTTTGTATCTTCCGGGTATGCCGTCATCTACTACGTCACGATGCACCACCAATCAGATTGGCTTGATTTCATTCATACTTCAGATGCGTAACGCTGTGGGCGTTCCCCAGAGTGTCGTCACTTGACGACGCAGTGTCTCGTTCCCTTCTCGGGGAACAAGGGTTATAGTCATAACCCGAGACGATTTCTCTATAGTGAATAAAATTCTGTGGACACTAAATGACTCATGAGGTAAATGTGATGACATTCCCAGATAGCATGTAATCATTGAAACAATGTTGAGTCAGTGTTGATGAGTCAACGCCAATTACATTGAAATAACGTTACAAAGCGATGTTGCTTTAGCATCACACTTGCACCCTCAGTTAATGTTGAAGCAATACTGATATTTTAACCACAAATCAATGGTAATAATATTGATTCAACATTACAAAGTTATATTTTTTCAACATCACTTTTGCACCCTCAGATAATATTGAAATAATGTTGAGATTTCAATCATAAATCAACAGTAATAGCATTGATTCAACATTACAAAGTGATATTTTTACAACATCACTTTTGCATCCTCAGATTATATCGAAACAATGGAGAGATTTCAATCACAAATCAATGATAATATCATTGATTCAACATTACAGAATATTTTTTAAACATCACTTTCGCACCCTCAGTTACGGTTGAAACAATGTTGAGATTTCAACAAAAAAAAAAAACATTGTAATATTATTGTATCAACATTATGAACAGATGTTAGTTCAATATCACATTTTCACCCGCATTTAATGTTGAATCAATGGTGAAATAAAAATGGTAATGGTAATGCTATTGAATCAACATTACACTATAATGGATTCAACATCAGGATTAGGCAAATTAGACCGGTGATGTAGGACTGCGCGCGGCTGCTCCTCCTAATTAGAGACGGACAGTAATCATTTTTGCGCGATTGTCTGCAACAATAACGAGGAGCAGCGCTGCTTTTGGTAGTTATGTATTGGTTTAATAAAGAGGTCATTAGCAAAACGGTGGAAAAGAGACGAGCACTGATACTAAAGCGTATTCTGAAAGCTCGTAAAGCTAGATTCAATGTTATTATCAGCTATTATGGACATTGACCGTGAGATGGCTGAGACAATGTGCGCCATCGGACAGAAAGAGCAAGACTGATATTTACTGAACGCAGAACGAACCTCGCAAGACTTTTAAAAATGTCGGTTGAAACAAAATGCTTCGTGAGCTCAACCAATCAGCATGTTCAGCGCCCAAGTCCCACCCCCGAAAGTTCCGGAACTTTGAAAAAGAACTACCTCGGGAGCAGGGCCGTTCGGAGGGGGAAATATTTACCCGGAACTTCATTTAGACCCTGGTTCCTGCGGTCGAAACACACCACCCCAAAAGTTCCTAGTTCCTGGGGAAAGTTCCTGCGGTGGAAACGCGGCTTATGTTGGTGTGAAATAAACAGTTATGGAAATGTAGAAATTAAAGCTAAAGCTCCAATCTCCTCCCAAAAATCCAGAAAAAAGTTTGTTAGTGCCTCAGTGACAACTTCACTCAGCGAAGCCATCAATCTCAGCTGTCAATCATGACGTCACACCCCCCATTTTTATAGTATCAAATAACTAACAAAAACTAAACTTATTTAAAAAACGAACACTTGAAAAGAAATCATCATGATAAAAACTGCCTACAATGACAGAAACCAACTTTTGGAAAAAATTATTTGAAGTGTAATTTGATTGTTTAGTTTATCTCATGTCCATTAGAAAACAAGGAGGGGCGGGGCTTATGAGCTATACTGGGACCAACCACCTGGGGGTGATCGAGACATGGAGGCTTCAGTTTCAGAGAGGAGGGCTGCAGGCTTGCTGCAGACTGCTTCTGCTTCTTCCGCTCATGTGTATGTGGAGTAACGCAGTCCTGTTTTATCATATTACACACATTTGAGTGAGTTGAATGTTATAATGCTACTCTGTGCGTTCGCGCGGCACTACTATGAGACGCTTGCACTGCATGAAAAAAGGTGTATCCGGACCAGGATACTCCTGTATACACTGCTGAAATTCGGAAGAATCCAGGAGTATACTGGCCGGATAGGTCAAATTCCATGGATCCGTATATGTCCGTATTCATCCGAAATGGTACCAAATCGGATGTATGTTGTGGCCGTATACTCCCATGCTACAGCCATTTGTTGCCATGGCAAATAATCCCATCAAGTTTTTCCCAGGAGACATTTTCACACCTCTAAACAGCTTTGCCTTCCATCCCCTATTGGTCCTTCATCTCATACTGGATTGGTTGTTTTTTTTAAAACCACTCCCAAAACCCAGACTGCTATTGGAGGACAGGACGCATTGAAAACCCAGTCAAGTGACTTTATTGGTTACTTCTAAGGCTAAGGGTGGGCTAGGTTTTGTAGCATAGGGACTTGATTGGTTATAGGCCAGCTATGCAGATTTTGCTCATTAATATATAATATATATATATATATAAAAAATAATCCCCTCTCCCTCCCAAAAGAAAAATACACACAAAACAATTTGAGAAAGTCTGAAATATTTATTAAAAAGGTATAAAAAAAAAAAAACATTCTTAACAGCATTATAAACGAACATTAAAACAATGGTGAAACAAAAACAAGTGAACTAAATGTATTTAAAAGGGATGAAAATGTAAAGGAACAAATGTAAAAATATAAACAGTCCAAAGAACATAAATATACGTTAAATTGAATTGGTAAAGAAACAAAAAGGGAAAAAAAATTAACAAAATGCATTTAAAAGACAGATGTAAAGGAATAAAATACACAGTGAACATAAAAAGGAAAAGAATAAATATACAAATTAAACAATATAAAATGAGAACAATAAATTTATAAGACAAAAAAAAGTGTATATAAAATACACATAAATATTCCAAGTAAACAATATAACCAAATAAAAAGAACAAAGAGCATTATAAACATACATTCAAATGAATGGGGGAAAAGATAAGTGAACAAAATGTTTCTAAAGGAAGGCGACGTAAGAGGAACAACAATACAAAATGTGGAGATCAAAAGCAACATGGACATCTAAAAAGGAACAAACATACAAAGTATACAATATAAAACGAGACAAAGAAATCTATAAATTAAAAAGTGTATATAAAATATATGTAAATGTTCTATATATGGGAACCAATAAAAGTATAAGTATATAAACATAGGAATAAAGAAAATATAAAATGGAACAATTGAATATTAAAATTATAATTATAAAATAATTGTGACCAACTCTAACACAATGTTGTTTGAGCTAGCCAAACCATCCACACTGGCCTTCCATCAACAACAGCATCATCTTCATCTTCATCAGGTCTATAGTTGCGGTCTTCCACAGGTTCTGTGTTGGTTTGTGCAACCCTGGACCTGGGGCCTGTTTCAGAAAGGAGGTTCAACCAACTCTGAGTTTAAACCTGAACTCTGAGTTGACTTACTCTGAGATGGGAAACTCTGAGTTTTGGGTTTCAGAGCAGCTGAATTGAGGTAGTTCAATCAACTCTGAGTAGACTGACTCTGAGTTAAGCTCATGCATTCCAACTATGAAAAGCCACGATCAATGGAGCTCCGAAATTACGATTCACCATGGCAACAGCACCCAACAAAAAGACTTTTGCATACCTCTGGGTCAATACACAAGTTTAATTCTTAATTATTTTAATTAAGTTTAATTTTCATGGTATCCAAAAGGCAAACAAAGAATGTGGCAGCAGCTAAAAAAATAAATTAAAAAAAACATAATTCAATCAGGAAAAGCTTTAAGCATAAAATGATCATGGGTGTTGGTTTAATGACTTTACAAACATTTGACATATTAAATAAATATCATTCAGTGTCCAATGTGCAGCAGCTTTTCCCACATAGACCCTTTTCACAGACTGTGATGACGTGTTTTAATGGTCATCAATATCGTAAATCCTGCAACGTTTTTTGTATTATTATTTTTTTATGTATGTACATTTATAACACTAATACTTTGTATTATATTACTTTTGCATCAAATTACAAAAATCAAGTTACCGCTGCTGTGAGAGTGTTTCTAATACAGCGTCTATGGGAGTGATAGTTAAAATTAACATCTTTCTCTCTTTTCACTGGAGTTATCAATCTCACTTTAATTTTTCCATCTTTTTGAAAGTTGTGAAATCACTATTGTGGAGTTTTTCTTTTGCTATTTGAGCAAATGGAGACACAGAAATATATATTTAATGTATTCTCTCATTCACCGCTATAAGAGTTAACCCAACTATGACGACTTCAGCTTCGGAAACCCAGAAATGTGAAAAGGGTCTATGCTCTTTTCACATAATGAAATGTTCTCTGATCCCACCGGTTACATTTATTAATCAGGGTAATAACATTATTGACTTCTACTCAGGCCAGCCAAACACCAGCACCACTGACAGATGAAGACGAGATGGAGGAAGAATATTAACACCCAACAGGAAAAAGAATAAAGTATTTGTAGGAAATAAAGATGACTATAAAAATGTAAATAAATGTATTTAACAGCTGTGGTGGTGGTTATGCCATATATCTTGTACTACCATCTGGCAGCATCCTTCCATTCCATACAATAATCCGTTTTCAGAAAGTGTGATGATGGGTATATGAGTGTCATAAATGCGTCCAACCACTGGAAATCCTAAAGGAAATTCGAATTATTAGGTTACTTCTAGAGGATTATCAAGTGAACGTCAGGATCCTGTATAAAAGGACATGCCATTTTTGTCAGTTTGACAGTGTCCTCATGATGAAAATATGAGCAATGAATGTTCCTGCAAAGAATGCTTTTCTTACTTTGTATTTTTGTCAAGTGGCAGAAAATGTAATTTGTTTTAAGTAAACTTTGCTTACTTTAGATTTAGATTAAATTTATAATTTTTTTTATATTTATACTTGAAATACGACCAAAATACTCAGTAAGAAAAGCATTTGTGGCGTTTGAATGAATGAATAAAGTATTTAAACACTGCTGGTGCTTTGAAAAGGGGGAGGAGAACGAAAGAAACTCTGGGTTTACCAAAGAAAACCTGCTTCTGACCAGGTTAGGTTCACAGAGTAAGTTACCCTGGTAACTGACTCTGAGTATAAGTTACCTCTCTTTCAGAAACGGGCTTGACTTACCCTGCTTTCTCGGGTTTGACATACCTCCCATTCTGAAACAGAAAACCCAGAGTTTCCCTTATTTCAGGGTTAACCTACTCAGAGTTTTCACTTAACCTCCTTTCTGAAACGGGCCCCTGGTCTCCAGCAACTGCAAAACATGACAGTAAATGAACCACTAAAACTCAGAGAGGAGTATAGTAACATTCTGGGGGGGAAAAAGCTTAACCGGTTTCTTAACTT
This sequence comes from Gobio gobio, assembly GCF_949357685.1. Taxonomy (NCBI): domain Eukaryota; kingdom Metazoa; phylum Chordata; class Actinopteri; order Cypriniformes; family Gobionidae; genus Gobio; species Gobio gobio. The sequence goes on along the minus strand of NC_137116.1, from coordinate 7,441,697 downwards.
ACCCGTCTCTTTCTCTGACGGTTCTGTGTGATGTTCTTCATAGTGTTTCTTTTCTGGGCCTTTTCAGACTGAGCCAAAGAATACTTCCTCAGCAAAGTCTCACAAAATAAAATACATCTTGCGACCTGCCAAATAATACATTAATAATATATAGTTAATGCCAATAAAAGTAAGTAAAACAATTCAATTAAAATGTATTTGTATAGCGCTTTTCACAATACATATTCAGGGTTTTTCCTGGGTCAAAAATGGTCTTCGGTGGTGGCTGACAGACATGGTCATCCACACATACATACACACACACACACACACACACACACACACACGGTAAAAAAAAAAATACCCTACCCACTTGATCTGCAAGCGCAAAACTGACAATAAATTTGAAATAAATTCAAAGAAAGTTTGTAACTTTTGCTTATCTTATTTTGATACCTTGATGTTTGTTTTTTTCCCTCATTTTTACACTATTTACTGATAATTGTTTGTTTTGGTAATCATATCAATATTAAAAATATGAACAAATAGCCTAATTTTCTGCCATATACAATCAGCTAGCTAACAACAACTTTGTTCTGGGAACCAGTCGTTAAAATGATTCAGTTCAAAGGAGTCATTAGGTGGCGAATCAGACATTAGCAGACGCGTTGTGTGTGAATCCCGTCTTTAGAACATCGCGAAAGATTTGTCAACACACAGAAAACACTTCATAACCGGATAGGATTTGTTTCCTGTTTATTTAAAGTATGCTTTATGTCAGCTGGTCAGAGAATCAGTCAATGTTTTTTGAGCGCATTTCACACCCAGCAGTAATTAAAGGAAGACGTCTGATAGCGCCACGTGCAACATGGATTCGGTCTTCCGACCTTTTGATTTTGATTAACGTAATATGTGAAACATTAGAAAGCTAAGAATGCTTATTTTGAAGACAGAGAGCGTGCGAGCGAGGGATGAGCTCACTGGTCGTTCTCTCTGTCACTCAGTTAACTCAAGTGCAGCAGTCATCTATTCTACATCACTCATAAATCACAATAACTGATCAAATAAGGCTTTGGCGGGACAAAAATTTGTTTTGGCGGCCGGCAAAAAAATTTCAATGTAGGAAAAACCCTGATATTGTTTCAAAGCAACTTCACAGAAAATGCATGTGTCTACATTACAGAAAAAAAACAGAGAACATTAAAATAATTTTTAAGATTACCTTTTACACATTCAGGGTCAACATCTGTAAAAGTTCTTCAGGATCATGGATCCAAAACTTCTGGATCATGAGGGGGGAAGAAACATGCACACACACAAATGAATATTAATTTGTTTGATAAAACATTAATATTAATTATCAACTTACGGACAAGGACTTGCAAAACATACTCACCAGGCCCATACAAAAAATTCACAGTAGATCCAAAATCCTGGTTTGCCTATAATTTTTCAGAGTCCAAGTATGGTGGTTTCCTGTCCTCTCTGTTGAACAAGTGTACATGACAGTGTTCTCTGATTACTCATTCCAAAGCTCTGTTACATCTTATGACAAGCTTGATCTTAAAACTAGCTGACAGTAGGGATGGGCATTATGACCATATAATTATACATACATGAGAAATTATATTTTACAATAACGATATCACAATATATTTATTTTGATGGATATTTTATTAAAATGCTACAGAATAATACTGCTTTAAAAGTCTTCACTGTATGATATTCAATTAATTAATATCACATGATTCTTAAAGAAGCAGAAGGTCTTCTCTATTCTTTTGTTTTATTAAAATGATGACAAAGCTGCAGCCCCTTTAAGAACGGATGCACAGAATGACACGCATCCGGGATTCCCCACGTTAACTTGAACTGTTTGACTTTACTTAAGACATAACTGACTGTTTAAATCAAGTGAATACCTCACATGACAAGGTTTCTGAGATAATTGTGTGCATTTTACAGAAAGATAATTGATTTCGGGATCGCATGCTGTCTGAGAGAGGCTTATTTTAACACATGCATGTCCCGTTCATTATTCTACATTCATGCATGTTTCCTTGTCAAAATGTCAAAAAGTTTTAGTACAGTCAGTGCTGCGTTATATACGCTATATTCACATTCCGCAATATAAAACGGTAATGTTATCGTTTACAGCAAAATCACTAACAATAGTCAGTATCATCAGATCGCCATAACACCCAGCCCTATCTTAACAATATTACAACACAACAAAACACAGAAACAGAATATGTAAGTTAATCACGATTAGCATATGACTTTAATGCACTAACGTTATATCTTGATGAGCAGTAGAACCAATATAAAGGGATTTACGTTACCTTCTGCCGTCTGCTGTCCGCCATTGGAAACTTAGTCTGTTCGTATTCATGTTTTTTCGTTCTCAGTCGACATCCCACCATCAAAATTCGTCCAAAATAAGATTTTAACAGGTTTAAATGGTCCATGCAATGCCATTAATAGACCGACGTGAAGATTAGAAGCCGCGATCGCGTCGCGTCCCCGCGAGCCACGAGCAACGGCAACGGGTGTATAATTCAAACTGAAGGCGGGCACTGTCATTGGCCAGATTTCTGGATGACGTTCAGATTGACCAATCACGCTCAAAAGAACACGGAAAGGCAGCAAATAGCCTTGCAAATATAGAAAAAAACTTGTTTTAAACAACAGTTAGAAAATGTGTATATTTATTTTTATTTGCTGTTATATTTAATTAATCGGTCAAATGGTGTTTTGTGGTGTGGGCAGAGGCCTGGAAGTTTCAACCTGGAGAGCAGTGCAGATTTGTACTCTTTAAAAACAATTATTGTTTGATATTTAGTTTGCTATATATTTTGTTATATTTGTATCCAGCATTGAATGTAAAAATACACCTTCACTGTAAAACAGAAAATTAAAGTAAAATATCTTAATTTAAATAAGGAAAAATCTGTAAACTAATAGTGTTTTCTCTAAAACGTTTAATGTAAATTTCTGTGAAGTTTTTTAACTTTATTTGACTTAAGATATTTGACTTTAATTTTACGGTTTTTGTTTTGCAGCTGTAGCTGCTGTTTTTTTTAGGTTTTTATTTTTACAGTGTAAATATAAAACTAATAAGATTTACTTTAAAATGACAAAGAATAATGTTAAATTGTTAGTATGGACATAAACATAAACCTTTAATATAATGAGCTAAATATTGTATTACCGTTGTTAATTTACAGATATTGTTTGTAATTTTGCATGAATTTGTTATTTATGAAAACAGAAAAATAATACAGTGATGTTCCTGTAAAAAATGAGAATTACTGTAGTTTGTCATTAATGATATAATCCTTAAAATAACAGTCAAGTTGTTTATTTAGATATTGTTTGTAATTTTACATCGTTTTAAACGTAATTCAAAATTAGTTTTTTTCTGTAAAATTAGGATTCTTTTTATTGGTTGCCTTATTTTTATTGGTAACCTTATTGGTTGCACCTACATCTATTGTGAGTGGTGGATTTCAAACCTCAAAACGCCCCTCTTTTGCAGCGTGTTAAAGTTAAGAATCTTAGAGTGACACTTTTTGTGAACAGTTGCAGAGCTGAAAGGTCTGCTTGTGTTTCTGTGTTTCTTGAGCAAGTGAATCCCATGCTCTTTTTTATTCCATATTTTTATTTTGAGCATATCAGTTTTTGGTGTTTTTAAAACAAACTTTTTCATTTTCCACATTTCATCTCCTTTTTATTTAATTCTATTATTGCCTACAATTTGTAAAACTTTGCAAAAATTGTTTGGGGATAGTCTAAAATGTTTGGTTAATTATCTTTTGTTAATTCCATTACATTTCTTTGTTTATTTCATTACATATTCAGATTTTTTTGTGAACGTATATGTTCAGACAGGGTTTTTATTTTGTACTGTTTTTATAAAAAATATTTGATTAAGAGACTCTTTTCATGCAGTGGTTTTAAGGCCCTGACACACCATTCTGATGGTTTGGCCCAGACCCAGGCAACGTGAACCAACCGCACAGTCGGCTTTAGTCATTGCTAGTTCAGTTTAGTGTTTCAGGGCCTTAAGAATTCTTTTTTCTGTGCAAAAAGCTTGTTTGCTGTAGCCTACAGTAGACCAGAGATAATTCTCAATCCTGAAGTCGTCCCCTGCCCCCCCTCCCTCTGAGAACAGCCAGCACAAGTGTCAGTCATTAACATATGAAAGGTCTTCTTCACACCTAACAGTCCTCAGTCCTAGCACACCCAGCAGTGTTTCAGCTGTATATGTCCGTGAAATTTCACGGATTCCTGTATACGTCCGCATACGTGAGGTTTCCGGGTTTTTCTGGAAATATACTGTTCCGTGTTACTCTGATCCGCTTTTTCCCACATACATCCGGTAAACATCAAATTACACAGGAGTATACCATGCCCGGATAGTGCCGGATTTCAGTGTTTTCATGCAGTGTTGTTCACTCTGCAGTGAGCTCGATCCATATTAGGCATGGTAAAACATTGTCCCTGATTAAATAAATAAAGAATTGTATGAATGAGCAACATTTGTAAATATGAAGTTTATGAAATTAAATGTGTTACTATTGGAAAAAAGTGATGCCCTTGTACCATATCAAAGCACAAAACAAAGGTCTATAGAGTGAGCATTCCATACACAAAGCCTGAATCTTTACACACTGATTTATACACTGGACAATCTTGTTTCTAATCTTGTCTGGACAGCATTTTTGTCGCGATCCTACCATGAACAACACACACACCTGCAATGTTTCTTGATTTACCAGAAGGAAGAACACATTTAAACAATAAGACTAACTGTGTTGAGCTGTAGAACAATGACCAGTTTTCAGTGGATGAATGATCCAAACAGTTGCTCACCTGTCTAATAAAACACATCATATTAAAGCCTCTTTGGCGTTTCCATGGTTTCTACAAAATAAAATGACCAGCTGTCCTTCAAAGACCACATTTCAAAGACAGCTTGCTCATACAGGTTTGCGCTGCACAACATCAGGAAGATCAGACCATTCCTAACAGAGCACGCAGCACAGCTTCTCGTCCAGGATCTGGTCATTTCTAGGCTTGACTACTGCAATGCGCTTCTGGCTGGACTTCCATCGTGTGCGATCAAGATGCTTCAAATGATTCAGAAAGCAGTGGCACGTCTTGTCTTCAGGGCCCATGTCACACCTCTCTTCATCTCGCTTGCTTACAGATCCACCACAAGCTCAGCACCCGCATATTTCCACTCGCTCCCACGAGTCTACATCCCCACCAGATGCCTTCGCTCTGCAAAGGAGCGACGGCTCGTGGTACCACCACAGAGAGGCATGAAATCCCGAATATTTTCGTTCCCTGTTCGTTGCTGGTGGAACGATCTCCCCACCTCCATCCGGAAAGCAGAATCACTGACAACATTCAAAAGACAGGTGAAAACTCATCTCTTCCGTGAGCACTTAACCTCATCTTTAAAAAAAATAACTGTATTCCCTCCCTATTCTAGCTTTTGCTACTCAAAGCAATGTCCGATACTTAATATTTTGAGCACTTTTTGTGATTTTTCACCTCTTCATGACGGATCGCTTCCTTTATTCATCAGTTGTAAGTCAGGTATGATGTCATTGATAGCTTAAAATTGCTTATTTCTCTGGATTTAAACATTCTAGAAAACATTTGGGATAGTGTAGGTACAAAAGTCAACATTATATATATATATATATATATATATATATATATATATATATATATATATCATTGTTCTAGTGGTTTTTGGAGATTTGAATCAAAAAATATTACATATTGTGCCTTTAAGTAATGAATATTCATTAGCCAAGCCAAGCCCCGCCTATCAGGATGAGCCAATGTGTGATTTTTCACCTCTTCATGACGGATCGCTTCCTTTATTCCTCAGTTGTAAGTCAGGTATGATGTCATTGATAGCTTAAAATTGCTTATTTCTCTGGATTTAAACATTCTAGAAAACATTTGGGATAGTGTAGGTACAAAAGTCAACATTATATATATATATATATATATATATATATATATATATATATATATATATATATATATATATATATATATATATATATATATATATATATATATATATCATTGTTCTAGTGGTTTTTGGAGATTTGAATCAAAAAATATTACATATTGTGCCTTTAAGTAATGAATATTCATTAGCCAAGCCAAGCCCCGCCTATCAGGATGAGCCAATGTGTGATTTTTCACCTCTTCATGACGGATCGCTTCCTTTATTCCTCAGTTGTAAGTCAGGTATGATGTCATTGATAGCTTAAAATTGCTTATTTCTCTGGATTTAAACATTCTAGAAAACATTTGGGATAGTGTAGGTACAAAAGTCAACATTATATATATATATATATATATATATATATATATATATATATATATATATATATATATATATATATATATATATATATATATATATATATATATATATATATATATATATAACATTGTTCTAGTGGTTTTTGGAGATTTTAATAAAAAAATATTACATATTGTGCCTTTAAGTAATGAATATTCATTAGCCAAGCCAAGCCCCGCCTATCAGGATGAGCCAATGGGCGCAGAGGTTTGATGTCATCTCGAGGAAGTGTTCGTGTATGACAGCTGAAGAGAGACTGTTGAACCCGTTTAGCCCTGTATCCTCCCCGAAACATATAGCGATGGAATATCTAATATTCTTCATTCAGAGTCAACGAGGATAACGCCTGCTGTGTTCCTAGCCATATAGTGGGCTAAACATCAGCTGTTGTGTTTGTTTTCGGAAAGGATCGGGATCGAGCCGGTGTGAGGTACAGTACTGTTAATCAACCAGCACACTAGCGGCTAACTCATTAAACCTGTGTTTAAATTATTTTATTTCCTAACACTTTTGTCAAACTGAACCGTTTATAACGATAGAGTTTTGTGGCTGGATTGTGGCTATCGCAGGTGTATTTAGTGTTGTACTGCAGTAGGATCACGACAAAAATGCTGTCTCGACAAGCTTACAAACAAGACTGTCCAGTGTGTAAATAAGTGTGTAAACTTTCAGGCTTTGTGTATATTAGTGTATTGAATGCTCACTCTATAGACCTTCGTTTTTTGCATTGATATGGTACACAGGGGCGTCACTTTTTTTCAGTAGAGTATGAGTTAATTTAATTTCATAAACTTCATATTTACAAATGTTGCAGATTCATGCCATTCTTTATTTATTTAATCAAGGACAATGCATAGTGATAATACAGAGGGTCAATGTAAAATGTGCCACACAATGTGCCAAATTTCATCAGTAAAAATCAAAATGCTCACAAATTATTATTTTTTTTGACAAACTTTTGTTCTTCTTGAAAAAAAACACAATGTCTTATGAGATCTTTTAGTTCTGCCGGGGGTCTATTCCTGTCATGGGTTCCTCTGAAAACGAAAGAAAATTGACTACAGACAGCTCTTGTGTATCCCTCTGTCATTTGATATATGTACTCCTTGTATATGGTGGATCAAAACTGTTAAAGTCACCATGAAATCAAAATATTGCAGTATTTAATTATTTAAATTATTTGTTTTAAAATAATCATCATTATTGTTTAGGGCTGCACGATTTGGGGAAAATATCTAATTGCGATTATTCTGGTTAAAATTGCGATTGCGATTTAAAATGTGATTTAATATTATTATTATTTACAAATTAAAAGTGTGTATATAACATTTTGTGTTTATGTATTAATATGACTAATAATAATTATTATGATTATTATTGTTGCTAAATAAAAATAAGAAATATTACTATTACAATAACATTCATTATTAAAAAATTAAAATAGAGTATTTAAGAATAAATATAACAGTATAATAATAATAATATTTATATTTTATAGAAAACTAAAAAATTATGGGTTACCTGTTAATATGCAGACTAAATCTGCATTTTTTTCTATGACTAAAAATCATTAGAAAGGTCTATTATATAAAAATATTATTATAAAAATCTTTTTAGCTGTGATATTAATTTCTTAAAGTCTATGTTTTTAAAATGAAATATGAGCCTCTTATGCATCCACTGTGGGGATTAAAACTCCTGTACATTAAAAGAAAAACATATGGATTGTCATATAAATTTATTTAGAAGTATTATTTTTCTTATTTTCTACCCAAAATTTTCACTCATACCCAAGCGGCAACCTTCCACAGTTAAACTGCAATTCATCGACTGGCCGCTAGGGACAGGCTTCAGAAGGGAGCAGAATCTTATTGAGCCCCATGTTAAAATGCCCAACTTTACAGCAGAAAAAAAACATGTTTACAGCCTGGTACAAACTGTGGTTTTGGTCTATACGGCTAATTTTGCCCTTCATGACGACTGTGAGGGGGTGAATTTTTTTATAACTCATTCGTTTACATTATATAAAGCATTAAAGTTCTCCATAATTAAGGGCGTGGCCACTTCGAGTGACAGGTGGATAGCCATTTATCTGCTGTCTGTTAGTCATCGCGTCACTTAAGCTCCGCCCACGTCCCGCCTTTTTGCCCATTTTCTGATATCCTGGAGTGACGCGCGATGACGCGCTGCCAAGATGGCAACGGCCAGCTCGTCCATACTTTGCGCTTCAGAACGGCTCATCAGAATCCTATGGGTGACGTCACGGACACTACGTCCATATTTTTTTACAGTCTATGTTCATACCTGAGGCTAGAGGGCGCCCTCGAGCAGAAATTGTTCGTTTTCAGGAAATCCCTATGGGAAATCCCTAATGTGAAGCTCGTGCTATAGGCTGAATAAAACAAAGATAGAAACGCTTTGACTGATTAAACATGAAGATAATACTTCTGCGACAAGATATGGTGTATTGAGTTCTTCAAGCCTTCTCGGGTATTTTCATAATAATAAAGTATGCAGTGCTGATTGACATTCTGTGATAAGAAGCCACATCAGCTCGACTGACTGTATGAAGTGAGTTAAAACCACTTATTAAACGTTATTAAACCTGTTATTAAACGTTGTATTTTGTTGGACTACAGGTTTATGAACGCTTCGCATTACTTCACATTACATTTGTTCTTGTTTGTGAAGCAGTTTCACTCAGATATACGGCACAATAGGGAAGAAAAGATGAGAGAAACTTCTGTTTGTTTGATGTATTTATAGGTATTCAGCAGTGACATTGTCAGGCCTTTTTTTTAATTTACAACAAAATAAGTTAATTTCCTGCACAAAATATAATACCATTGTAATATAACAATATAACATGTAACGATAAACTTTACAGTGGCTAGTTGTATAGAGTTAACCTCTTAGCCGGGAGTTGACGGGAGTGGGCGTGTTTGTACTTTTATTTACTTTTGTTTTATGAAAAATATTCAATCAACTATCACAAACTATGCATCATTTGAAAGCTAAAACACTCAAGATGCATGTTCAGGGGGGTATTCCAGAAAGCATCCCATATACCCTGAACTCTCGGTTGATTAACCCAAACCTTGCTTACTCGAGGTATGCTGGTTCACCCCAAAATGACCATCCTGTCATCATTTACTCACCCTAATGTTGTTCCAAACCCATAAGACTTTCCTTCATCATATAAAGCCATCGAGTCTCTTCAGAAAATTTGGAATAAGTCGCTCAATTCGTATCGATTAGTTTTAGGATCTCTATATGAACTTTTTGAAGCGTCAGTGGAAGTTGCTTAGACTGTCAATGGAGGGACAGAAATCTCTCAGATTTCATTTAAAATATCTTCATTTGTGTTCTGAAGATGAATGAAAGTCAGTCACATTTAATTTAACCATTAAAGCAGAGTCAATAACAATAAACTATAAAATAAAAAAATAAAATATAACCGATTTCATAAGGACCTCACCAAAATTAAATTTAATGCACTGCAAAAAATGATGTTCTTCCTCAGGATTTGTGTTTTCCAGTTCAAATTCCAAACATCCTTAAATCAAGAGACATTTACTTGTATGAAGAAACAAAGTCTTGTTTTCTAAGAAATTGAACAAAATTAAGTGAGTTTATGCTTAAAACAAGACCAAATACCTGTCAATGGGTATGAAATTGCTTACAATGGAATGGAGTTGATTTTTATGAACCCATTGGCAAATATTTGTTCTTGTTTTAACCCCCAAGCCCCCTTCGTATAACAGCCCTTAATCCCGCCTTCGTGGACAAATTTGGGCACGAAGGTCTCAGGTGTGATCCCAATTTTTTTTTTTTAAATAAATGTTATATCATCATCTTCGATAAAATAAATTCTATCAATTTATGCCTTTTTTTTTGTGATTTTTGGGGTATTAATGAATTTATTAACCTCTAAAAGTACCATATTTTTTTTATGTAAAATATGCTTATTTTTATGTTATATTTAATATTTCTTTAACTTCAGTGAAAAAAATAATTCCAGTAAGTCCAGAGAGCCAAAACCTAAAAATGTGGTGACTCATTCAATGGCTTTCAATCCAATGATTTTGTGGATGTGTGTGTTTGTGTGTGTGTGTGTGTGCACGAGTGTGAGTGTTTGCCACATTGAGAGTGTTGTTTAGGCTTACTACTCCTTCATTTGTGTGTATGTATGGTCTGCATTTTGTTGGATTTATTGATTTTTATTGGACAAATAAAAATAAAAAAATGCTCTGAATTACAGTTTTTCCCATTCATTCCTATGGGTGCCCATTTTTGTCCACAAAGGCGGGATTAAGGAGGGTTTTTTTTCCCAAGCACTTAACATTGTAGAATCGAGTAAAAAAAATGTTGTGTGTTCAGGTGGCAAATTTAGGAAAAGTAGCCAAGTCTTGTACCACTCAGATCAAGGAATATATATATATATATATCACTTTCACAAGATTTGCCAAGGTTTCTTCTCAATCTTTCAGCTATTTTTTGCCAAATTAATTAAAGAGTTATGGAGATCCTTTGGATATTGTATTTTAAAACTCTGAAGCGTGACTAATGCAACTCATTGTGTGCTTATACATTTACACTTAGAGAACATTTTGACGTGTTATGTTCCCTTCAATTTATTCCTTCAATTTTCTTTAATTGGTCTTAAAAAGGTCTTAAATTTACCTTCATAAAACCTGCGGAAACCCAACAGCAAACATGGCCAGTGTGAAAGCATCCTTAGGATGTACTCACACTAGGCACAGTTGCCTTGTACCGTGCCCGAGTGCGATTGTCCAATTGTACAATTCATGTTCATCAATAAGGTGATAACCAGGACCGTTATAAACCTAAATATACTTGATTTAATCAAAAAGTGTATCAAGTAGTAATAGTTTGGTGTTTGCTGTCGTAATGAGGACAGTAGCGCACAGCTGTGGTTAGCGTTCACACTGAGCATACGAACCATGCTCAAGCCCAACCGAACTGCGCTCTGGCCCACCTCTTCCAAGCGGGCCAGGGCCGGCCAAACGAACCAAGCAGGGGCACGTAATGGAGCGCTCACACTTGTCAAACGAACCGGTCTTTGGGGGTCAAACGCGCTCTGGTACAGTTCAGAGCGCCTAGTGTGAGTACACCCTTACTTAAAATACCACAATGAGAGCAACTATTTGACCTGGAGTTTGCCTATAGACAGTGTCAACATCCTTGCAGGTATGCAGGACATTTCAAGAAGTGGAACATTGTTGCTCTCTGTTAAGTGTTTTGGGTTTTTTTGTTGAATGTGGCTTGTTGCATGTTATTGTGTGTAGGTCTGGAAGAAACTTGCCAGACTTTGTCTTTCTGAGTGTATCCAGTGTAATTGTGAACTGACACTCATATTTTGCTTTTTTTGTTCCAACTTTGGCATCCAGATGGAGAATTCTGGAGAGTCTAAATGGACTCTTAAGTCAGATGCAAGCTCAGAGTCTTTTTCCTACTGTTGCCCAGCCTGTGATAGCAGTGAGGAGCCTTTCCGTGGAAAAGTGTTCCGGAACAGAACTAAAGCCAGGAGTATGTCTATGCCATCAGCACCTTGCTCTGCTAAGTTCAGGTAAAACAAGACTGTCTGTCAGGGTAAAGACTTAAAGGGGACCTGCAGTATTTTGCCCCTTTTCACAAGATGTACTATAAGTCTCATGTATCCCCAGAAAGTGTCTATGAAGTTTCAGCTCGAAATACCCCACACATAATTTATTATAGCATTTCAAATTTGCCCCTATTTGGCAAAAACACTGCGTTGTTGTGTGTGTGTGTGTGTGTCCCTTTAAATGCAAATGAGCTGCTGTTCCCCGTCCCACTTTCCAGAAGAGGGCGGTGCCTTTACAGCTCGTGCTTCGGATACTCTGGCTACAACAAAACTAGAGAATGTCACGTAGTGCTGGGCGGTATACCGGTTCATACCGATTACCGGTGTTTATTTTTTTTATGATATGAATTTTGATGATACCACAATACCGGTATATGCCGCTTAAACAACGTTCAGAATGCGGCGCAGCGCGACACTGTTTGAGAGGGGTCACGTTTTTACTTTTGCACTGTAGTGAAGACACAGCTGAGATCGCAGTACAGCCTATGGCTGAATCCGAAATCGCCCCCTAAACCCTCATTAACTATTCCCTACATTATCCAATATAGTTCACTTGAAGGAGTGAATGAAAACGAGTGAGTGATTCCGGACAGCCGTTGTGTGTACGGCTGTGTGGATTGAATGGTGCACTCAATAATGTCCACCATGGTTTCGGACACCACTACTAATGGCAAAAAGGCAAATAATGCCCTATTTGAGTGTATAGGGGACGATTTTGGAGTCAGCCTATAAGTACTGCGCAGAATTCAAACACGGGGCGCGCGCAAGAGATCGGTTTCTGCACCGAGTGCCGTTTTGAAACTAACAACGCCCACCACATGGATTATATAGCACAGATATAGACCAGAGCGAGAGCATTTAAGTTTTTTATGGACATATACAGGTGCTGGTTATATAATTAGAATATCATCAAAAAGTTGATTTATTTCACTAATTCCATTCAAAAAGTGAAACTTGTTTATTATTTTCATTCATTACACACAGACTGATATATTTCAAAATTCAAATGTTTATTTCTTTTAATTTTGATGATTATAACTGACAACTTAAAATTTGAATATTACTTAAGACCAATACAAAGAAAGGATTTTTAGAAATATTGGCCAACTGAAAAGTATGAACTTGAAAAGTATGAGCATGTACAGCACTCAATACTTAGTTGGGGCTCCTTTTGCCTGAATTACTGCAGCAATGCGGCGTGGCATGGAGTCGATCAGTCTGTGGCACTGCTCAGGTGTTATGAGAGCCCAGGTTGCTCTGATAGTGGCCTTCAGCTCTTCTGCATTGTTGGGTCTGGCATATCACATCTTCCTCTTCACAATACCCCATAGATTTTCTATGGGGTTATAGTCAGGCGAGTTTGCTGGCCAATTAAGAACAGGGATACCATGGTCCTTAAACCAGGTACTGGTTGCTTAGGCACTGTGTGCAGGTGCCAAGTCCTGTTGGAAAATGAAATCTGCATCTTCATAAAGTTGGTCAGCAGCAGGAAGCATGAAGTGCTCTAAAACTTCCTAGTATATGGCTGCGTTTACCTTGGACCTCAGAAAACACAGTGGACTAACACCAGCAGATGACATGGCACCCCAAACCCTCACTGACTGTGGAAACTTTACACTGGACCTCAAGCAATGCCTCTCCTCTCTTCCTCCAGACTCTGGGACCCTGATTTCCAAAGGAAATGCAAAATTGACTTTCATCAGAGAACATAACTTTGGACCACTCGGCAGCAGTCCAGTCCTTTTTGTCTTTAGCCAAGGCGAGACGCTTCTGACGCTGTCTGTTGTTCAAGAGTGGCTTGACACAAGGAATGCGACAGCTGAAACCCATGTCTTGCATACGTCTGTGCGTAGTGGTTCTTGAAGCACAGACTCCAGCTCCAGTCCACTCTTTGTGAATCTCCCCCACATTTTTGAATGGGTTTTGTTTCACAATACTCTCCAGGGAGCGGTTATCCCTATTGCTTGTACACTTTTTTTCTGCCACATCTTTTCCTTCCCTTCGCCTCTCTATTAATTTGCTTGGACACAGAGCTCTGTGAACAGCCAGCCTCTTTTGCAATGACCTTTTGTGCCTTGCCCTCCTTGTGCAGGTGTTTTGAGTTAATTAGCTGATTAGAGTGTGGCACAGGTGTCTTCAATATGGAACCTTTTAACAATATTCAAATTTTCTGAGATACTGAATTTGGGATTTTCCTTAGCTGTCGGTTATAATCAACAAAATTAAAATAAATAAACATTTGAAATATATCAGTATGTGTATAATGAATGAATATAATATACAAGTTTCACTTTTTGAATGGAATTGGTGAAATAAATCAACTTTTTGATGATATTCTAATTACATGACCAGCACCTGTATATCATGTACTCTAGTGCTCTAAACACGAACCAAAAGCGTGTATGTGCATATACCGTGGTCATATTTTAATATTCAGGTGTCTGTAATGCATGTGTTGCAGGTCTGTGTTTTATTGGTTGTTGCCTCTGCACAGCATCATTTTGTGGGGCTTTGCAAACCTGTATTAATTCTAGTGTGGGATTTTTCTACAATATTCACTCGTCATGACAGTAAAATAGGGCATTCTAGTCAATCTCCTGCTCCTTCCTTCCTCTCTCAATCAGTAGAAAATGTGGTTAACACCCTGTCATGCATAGGGGGGAAAAAATGCCATCATATACCGCGAAACCGCTATAATTTAGAAAAATACAGTGATATTTTTTTGGTCATACCGCCCAGCACTAATGTCAGTCACGCAGCCAAAATGTCATAAATTGCAGATTGTTTAAGAAAACCGCCACTACGAAAGCATCTGATCCTAGCGATGTGGATTTGTTATAGCACTTTATATAATAGATTGTTTAAAACAGTGAAACAGAAAAACAGTGTCAGTGTCTTTCACTTCGGAATACAGCTTCAGTTTTTACTATAAAGCAGCTCATCTGTGTGTTCATGTTTTCACTCGTGTCTGACCTCAACACCTCAAAAGCCACACCTCAAAGACGCACCCCTATTACATCATCACCACGGACCAATGGTAGTTTGAAGGTGTTTATCAGCCAGAGCAGACTTTTCCGGAAAGTTTGATTTGGAAAGCTGTTTCGAATGCCAGAAACAGAACTTGAATCTGAATATGTCCGAAATGACGTAATCTGCTCTTCAGTTCCGCTTGAAGTATATTGGGGCCTTTGGATGTAAAGTGCCTTTAATCTTGTCTGTTAATATGTGTTTCAGTTGAGAAGGTTTATGTCCTGTTTTATTAGAGAAGAAACATGGTCCTGTACTGATTCAACTGCATGTTACTTTAGACAAAATTTAGGACATGTTAGACCAGGGGTGTCCAATCATGCTCCTGGAGGGCCACTGTCCCGCAGAGTTTAGCTCCAACCCCAATTAAACTCACCTGTACCAGCTAATCAAGGTCTTATTAGGCATACTAGAAACTTCCAGACAGGCGTGTTGAGGCAAGTTGGAGCTAAACTCTGCAGGACAGTGGCCCTCCAGGACCGAATTTGGACACCCTGGTGTTAGACTGATAGATGGTTCCGTTCTTGGATGCTGTTTGTTGTACTACAGTGTACAGCTTTCCAAAATACACAACACTTATAGCTATGACAGTGGATGTTGTATTACAATATAATATAATAGCCTGATGTCACTAATTTTATATAGTTTCATGATCTACACATGAAACACACGATTGCCTTGTCTTACCACATAGTTTACACAACTGCATCAGTCTTTCCACACTTGCAACACTTCTGCTTTACAAAATGTTGTACTAGTTCTGTTCGGTGACATTGAATGTCATATGGGTAAAGGGGAAGATAGGTTTTTCTTTTTTACTTTCCCACACACTATACCATATGTACCACTGCAGTCTTCCAACAGATGAATGCACCATTTTAAAAGTTCATTGCGTTACTAGTTATACAGTGCTGCTTGAAAGTATGTGAACCCCTTGCAGAATCTGAAAATGTGAATAATTTGAACAAAATAAGAGGGATCATACAAAATGCATGTTATTCTTTATTTAGTACTGTCCTGAATAAGATAATGTTCATAAAAGATGTTTACATATAGTCCACAAGACAAAAAAACAGCTGAATTCATAAAAATCACCCTGTTCAAAAGTTTACCAACCCTTGATTCTTAAAGAGATAGTTCACCGAAAAATTAAAATTCTACCAAACCTGTATGAGTTTCTTTGTTCTGCTGAACGCAAAAGAAGATATTTAGAAGAATGTTTGTAACCAAGCAGAAAGAGCAACCATTTACTACCATAGTAGGGAAAAAATACTATGGTAGTCAATGGTTGCTCTATCTGCTTGGTTACAAACATTCTTCAAAATATCTTCTTTTGTGTTCAGCAGAACAAAGAAACTCATACAGGTTTGGAACAACTTGAGGGTGAGTAAATGATGACAGAATTTTAATTTTTGGGTGAACTATCCCTTTAATACTGTGTGTCGTTCCCTGGATTATCCATGACTGTTTTGGTGTTTTGTGATGGTTTTTCTCGAGCCCTTGTTTGTCCTGATCAGTTAAACTGCCCAAAGTTCAAATCCTCCAGATCCTGCTAACTCTTCAGTTTTCCAGTATCTTTTGCAAATGTGACTGTATGATTTTGAGATCCATCTTTTTACACTGAGGACGATTGAGGGACTCAAACACAACCCGTACAAAATACGGTAGTAATTAATATATATGTTTTACATATATATTGAACTTAATATACATTGAACTTAAATTTACAGTAAAAACTGGCAGCTGTGGTTGAAGTACTTTACTGTAAAAACAATTATAGTAATATTTTAGGTTTTACAACACTAAGCTAAAGTTTACGGTAAAAAAACTGCAGCTGTGGTTCCCAGTACCACATGAGTTCAAATGAGTTCAAAACCAAATTGTTATTTCTTTCATACGTATACATTGATAATTAATAGAGGTTTAGATGTTTTATTTAAAATAATACCAGTACCATAATGGTACAGTGTTTGATTTAGTGTTTGACTTTTTAACATTCGTTTTCCCTGGCAGCTGTAACAGTGTGTTTATAAAGCACATGGCAAGAAAAGCCAAAAGAAAATGTGATCAGGTGATGTTGGCTATGTAATGATAATGGCATAATCATAATATAGTGGCCTGATTCACGGATCTCATATAGCATCTAATCTTTGATTGTATGAAGAATGTTTAATAAGTTTCATATTATTGAGTATGAGAGCCAGCAGTTACGAACAGATAATCTGAAGAAAATATGATGTATATGAAAAAGTTTTGAACTACAGCATCATTTTAGACAAACAATGCATGCTGGGAGGGGAGCGATGGATGAGTTTTGATTGGTGGCTCCCTTCATGCACTGCAGCACTTTTTATCGTCAACATTGTTGAGATTTATACGCTGATTCTTGATGTCTGTGTGTCTGAAAGATACAGTAGCTCAACTTTATTTGTGCACAATGTTTTTTAAAATTCTTCAGATTATCATAATGCTGTTAGATCTTAATAATTAATAATGTAAAATTAATGACCTGTATAACCAAAGATAAGACTCTATCAGTGAATCAGGCCACTACAAGATGTCATCATCATCATTACATAACCAATATCACCCGATTCATTTCCTCTTGGCTTTTCTTGCCATAACAAATGTGCTTTATAAACCGTGACAGCAGCCAGAGGAAAAACGGATGTTAAAAAGTCCCAAGAGCCCAATTAAAGCAAACACTGATTTGATTTTCAAACTTTATTTTCAATAAAACGTCAACAACTAAACCTGTTGATTCTCAATAAGAACTTCTGTAGACATAAGACAAAAAAATTAGAGATCTTGAGAGATTTAATGTTGTTTATCTTCAGTTTATTTTATCTGTGGCTGTAGTCAGTTGTAGTTCTTGTGTTTCTGCTCGTCTCTTCTCTTTTTTTCTGTTTTTGTTGTTCCTCTAAAATTGACGTTCCCTGTCTGGCACTTCACATTTGATGTTATTTCATTTGAATAGTTATGTTTCTTATATTTTGTTATCAGTTATGTGCATTTGGGGTTTGTTACATGTTGTTTAATGAATGTTTATTGCATGATTTTAGAGTCATGGTGGTGTTTTGTATTTGTATTACCCTGTGGACCTTCTTAATATGAAGATGTGCCTCAGCTTGTGAAAAACGAATTGTGATGAACTTTGAATCATCATCATGTGGTTTTCTTTTGTAACCACCTGTGTTATTATGGTTGTTAACGGTATATTTTAATGGTATTAAGCAGATTTTAGTTCTTTAGTGAAATGGAATATTAACATTTTATCATTTAATTACTTTTTTTAACCGTAAATTTAAGTCCTGTAAAACCTAAAAGGTTACTACCATATTTTTACACTGTAAAATACTGGCAACCACAACTTCTGGGTTTTTACTGTAAATTTTACCGTTTTTTTTACATTGCAGTTAATAAATCTTCTGGCCTGCTTTTGAATAATGTACGTTTACCTCATATTATAATGTAAAATAAATTACTGATCAGTTCATGTTTTTTTTAGTGGCTGATTTTGATTTATATGTGAGAGATGTTGTGTTGTGAGATTAAATGACAGTATGTTTTCTGGAAAGCCACACTTTAGTTTGAGCAGCTTCAAATGGTGAACTACTTGCCAATATGTTGTCATTGTGAGTATGTTACTCAATCACTAAAATAATGTATAATTATATTATATTGCCATAAATATATTGCCCCTAGTATAACCACCCTATTTTCTATCGTCATTGCCATTGAAATTCATAGTTTTTGTTGAGTTTGTGGTTTGTTATTTGGTCAATGACTTGCTGTCAGCAAAAAACTTTGTTTATGTTTTTATACTACTGATCTATTAGGGCCCAAGCACATTGCCCTGTGCACATTGTCAGAATAATATTGAGACAGGGCTGATGTAAAATTGCGCAAGTTTGGTATCGTTGTAAAGCGCAGTATTTCAACAGAATATTCATTGAGAATTCTCAATGGCATGAGTATGCAGTTGCTTATTATTTGTATTTGGGAACGCAACATGCTCCAACCATTTTCCTGAATTCGCAACGAGAAGCGTTTATAAATCTGTTATAAATTAGCATTATGGTTTTCCTGTGGTTTCCCGCCCCCCAAAAAACTCAATGGTTTAAAATCTGAAAGCAAAGAAATTAAGACAACCATAAATGTTGTAATTTTACTAATGTTCTGTAAAATAAAACGAGATATTGACATAGTCCTCTTATTTTTATCCATTTAAATGCATATACTCTTTGTGCACTGTTTTTCTTGAGTTTTTCTGTGATGGTGCCATAGTGCTTGGGCCCGTCATCGCCATATATATTATATATACTTAAAATTAGAGGTCAATCTAATTGTCTTCTCTCTGTTGTTTTAAAGGAGGACACAGTCTCTTCATGGACCAAGCCCTGTCACCACATTTGGGCCCAAAGCCTGCATGCTGAAGAACCCTAAAGGTGTCATGTGAGTCATTTTACTATGGTTTCCTTTTACAACAGATGCTGAGGTTAAATAATTGTGAAGAGTGTTTATATAGTGAGCATGAAATGTTGCAGCACTGAGACTGTAGCCCAGCACAGCACCAATGCAATGATCTCACACGATATCACTAATGCTTTCATCATAACGAACCGAGTGTGAATAAGAGATTCATTGTGAAGTTCAGACCGCATCATTGATTAAAATGGGGGTTTTGGCGAGAGCTCGCACTGAACTGAAGTGCTCATTTCTACTAAGAGGAACAAGTTGACGGTTTAGTCACTGGCTTGATGTATGCCTGGTTCCGCAGACAAGGCTTAAGCTAGTTCCAGACTAAAATGCGTGTTTGAGGCGTTTTAACGGAAAGCAACATACACAGATTAGGCATAACATTATGACCACCTTCCTAATATTGTGTTGGTCCCCATTTTGCTGCCAAAACAGCCCTGACCCCTTGAGGCATGGACTCCACTAGACCCCTGAAGGTGTTCTGTGGTATCTGGCACCAAGATGTTAGCAGCAGATCCTTTAAGTCCTGTAAGTTGTGAGGTGGGGCCGTCCATGGATCGGACTTGTTTGATCTGTACATCCCACAGATGCTTTATTGGATTGGGATCTTGGGAATTTGGAGGCCACATAATGGCAGGACCCAAGGTTTCCCAGCAGAATATTGGCCAAAGTATCACACTTCCTCCGCCGGCTTGCCTTCTTCCCATAGTGCATCCTGGTGCCGTGTGTTCCCCAGGTAAGCCACACAAACACACCCGGCCATCCGTGTGATGTAAAAGAAAACGTGATTCCTCAGACCAGGCCACCTTCTTCCATTGCTCCGTGGTCCAGTTCTGATGCTCATGTGCCCACTGTTGGTGCTTTCAGTGGTGAACAGGGGTCAGCATGGGCACCCTGACTGGTCTGTGGCTATGCAGCCCCATACGCAACAAACTGTGATGCACTGTGTATTCTGACACCTTTCTATCAGAACCAGCCCTAACCCTAACAATTTGAGCTACAGTAGCTTGTCTGTTTGATCGGACCACACGGGCCAGCCTTCGTTCCCCATGTGCATAAATGAGCCTTGGCCGCCCATGACCCTGTCGCCGGTTCACCACTGTTCCTTCCTTGGAGCACTTTTGATAGATACTGACCACTGCAGACCGGGAACACCCCACAAGAGCTGCAGTTTTGGAGATGCTCTGACTCAGTTGTCTAGGCATCACAATTTGGCCCTTGTCAAACTCGCTTAAATCCTTACACTTGCCCATTTTTTCTACTTCTAAGTTAACACATCAACTTTGAGGACAAAATGTTCACTTGCTGCCTAATATATCCCACCCTCTAAAAGGTGCCGTGATGAAGAGATAATCAGTGTTATTCACTTCACCTGTCAGTGGTCATAATGTTATGTCTGATCAGTGGATGCACCGATAATGTTTGTTTGTAATGGAAATGTTTTGGGCATGTTTATAAAAGCTACTTAAATGTCCTAATTTAACTAAGGCCTAATCCTGGCATAATCTATCTAAGCCTTGTGTGTGTAACCAGGTCATAGTGATGCTTCACCAGCATTTTTTTACTAAGAGCGTCTGACTGTGCAGTCTTTGCGTATCAAAAATCACTGAGATTACACATTAGTGTTAACATTGTTTCTTACATGCAGCATTACTATCAGGACCATCTTTCTGTAAGAGTCTGTTTGCAAAGCCTGTGCCAGATAGTGACTGGCTTACCAAAGAATCCACAGTGAAATGAACAGAACAAATATACTCTACTGAGACATTACATAGTTGAAAATTAAACAGCAACTTTTGTAATTCCTCAGGATCCTTAATGTCATAGTAATGGCAGTGATTTAGATTGAGTAACTCCCCTATTTTTCTTTATTACTGCACTTATAATGCGATGATGTAGCTGTTGTTACTCACTCTGTTACTGTGCAGGCGGATCATTATTACGTTATTAAAAGACAAGGAAGTACAAAAACGAGTCGGCTTGGATACAATAAAAGCTCTTGTTGGACTTACAAGGAAGTCCGTTTTTATAGTTTTTGTTTGTTTTACAACACAATGACCAGTTGCATGTCTAAAGATCAAGGAAAATGTGATTTCTCAACATGTTTAGTTATTCTTTCCTCACCCAATGAACTCAAATATCAAATGTAACACTTCAGTCAATTCCACTTAAGTCAAAAACACCATAGACAAACTTTTAGTCAACTTTTTATTGGCATATTTTGCCAAATGTACATTTGGCAATATGGCTCTGTTCTAAATTCCCCATCCTTATTATGAGCTCCATGAAAAGCCAAGACAGGGAACAGCAGCAGCTTCTGGGGACAACCTCCCATTTTTTTTAACTGGGAGGGCAGCGTAAATCCCTCATTGAGAACAGAGCATGCCTCAATGACAACAGAATGATTAAGTTAAACACAAGTTTAAGGAGGAGCTGGGGAGGAGGTGGGTTGCAAAGCAGTGTGCAGCAGAAGCAGCCAAGCAGGCAGACTGAACTGAAGCTACGCTTAAGAAAGGCGCCCTGTTTGAGAGTTGCCAATTGAGTGCATAGGAATCGGATCAGCTGAAATGGGCGGAGTTCGAATTTTTCCAATCAGCTGATAGCGGAGCTTGACTACAGTGGGGCAAAAAAGTATTTAGTCAGCCACAAATTGTGCAAGTTCTCCCACTTAAAAAGTAAATTTTCATCATAGGTAAACGTCAACTATGAGAGACAGAATGAGAAAAAAAATCCAGAAAAATCACATTGTCTGATTTTTAAAGAATTTATTTGCAAATAATGGTGTAAAATAAGTATTTGGTCAATAACAAAAGTTCATCTCAATACTTTGTTATATACCCTTTGTTGGCAATGACAGAGGTCAAACGTTTTCTGTAAGTCTCCACAAGGTTTTTAAACACTGTTGCTGGTAGTTTGGCCCATTCCTCCATGCAGATCTCCTCTAGAGCAGTGATGTTTTGGGGCAACACGGATTTTCAACTCCCTCCAAAGATTTTCTATGGGGTTGAGATCTGGAGACTGGCTAGGCCACTCCAGGACCTTGAAATGCTTCTTAAGAAGCCACTCCTTCGTTGCCCGGACGGTGTGTTTGGGGATCATTGTCATGCTGAAAGACCCAGCCACGTTTCATCTTCAATGCCCTTGCTGATGGAAGGAGGTTTTTACTCAAAATCTCACGATACATGGCCCCATTCATTCTTTCCTTTACACGGATCAGTCGTCCTGGTCCCTTTGCAGAAAAACAGCCCCACAGCATGATGTTTCCACCCCCATGCTTTACAGTAGGTATGGTGTTCTTTGGCCAATGACAATGTAATTTTCTGGATTTTTTCTCTCATTCTGTCTCTCATAGTTGAAGTGTACCTATGATGAAAATTACAGGCCTCTCTCATCTTTTTAAGTGGGAGAACTTGCACAATTGGTGGCTGACTAAATTATTTTTTGCCCAAACTGTATGTGGCCTGCCTGAACTAACGCAGAATTAGGGCTGGGCGATAAAACGATAACAACAGTTCGATAAATTCTCAATATAATGCTTACGTGCTATGCGTAATGCTGCGCATGCGTTTTGCAGACCGGGCTTCTGGGTGCCGCATGCAGTGTTGTTGACAGTCACAGTGGCCGACAGGCTTGGAGGATTAGAGTGAAGTGGAGCAAGAAAAATGAGCGATCGTGAAGAAAATTCAGCGCTCAAGACCAGCTCGGAGGACACAGATCTCGTTAACAAGAAAGGTCACTCAACTTCAGTGGTTTGACTTTGGAGATATTTTGGCTATTTTCAATCCGACATAAAACAGAGCGACGTGCACTGCTTATAGGTTCACCACACGGTAATTATATAATTATTCAATTATCTTGCTTCTTCGAAGTTCTTCCATGTAGCATTGAGCCCAACACAGCAGTAAATCTACATTAGCCTAATATCAGTTCACGCATAGGCTTATCACCTTGTTAGTTTAGTGGGTGACCAAACTATAATCACTAAATCATCGGACTTATGGAAAAATACATCGGTATCAAAAATGTTTGTCTTCAGTGATTTATTAAAAACTCAGCATCGCCTGTATTAAAAGAGAAATCAAATAATTTCCGATGTTTAAAGTGAATAAAATAGACTTGACAGCCCTTACTGGAGTTCATCAACTACTGAACTTTGTGCTCTCTCCCAGCCCACCGCAGTTGTGTGTCGGTGAGGGGTGTGTGTGCGTGTGTGTGTGTGTGTGAGTGTGTGAGGTGCACGGTGGACCAATCCACTGCAGGGCTCTCAAGTTTTGAATTGAGTTCAGATTGAGATTTTCCGCGCGCTGCCACTTGAGAAAATAATAAATATAAATGAATATCTTAAGGAATGTTGATTACAACTTACTGAAACGTATCATATGTTGTGTAATCGCTCCATCTGTGTTTCAACCGCGGAAAGACAATAAAACAGCTTGTAAACAAGGTCGTGGAACGTTAGAATCACGTTTACCTCAGAAGTCATTCAGTGTCCACAGCTGTTAGTTCACTAGAGAGATTAACTCTTTCACTGAATACATGCACTATATTAGCCTATATATTCATTATATTAGCCTATATATATTCATTATATACTACTTAGCCTGTTAGTGATGTCTTGTTTATTTAATGTGTGTTTAAATAAACCTGTCATGAAAATTACAGCCACTAAATTATTATATTTCAACAACAAATTGGAGAAAAAAATATTAATTAGATTTAGAAGGCTAATAGTTTGGGCTCTGTTGTTAATCTTTAATAGCAATATGTAAGTAAGGGCTCCCTATATAGTTTACAGCATTATCTTTAAGAAACTTTTAGTTATAACTAAATTAATTTAAGGACAGACACAATTTTTTTTCCATTAAACCACTGTTGAATAAAAATTAATAAAAAGCAATTTTGTAAAACTGCTGTACCGAATCCGTACCGAACCGTGACTTCAAAACCGAGGTACGTACCGAACCGTCAGTTGTGTGTACCGTTACACCCCTAGTTGTAAATATAATTTATTCTGAAGCAATAGTCTCACCAGTGTTCATTCAGCTTTGAGATATTTAAATCTGCATATCTTTGATATTTTTACCTTTTTATGAAGGGCATTTCCCCATAATCTTATTAAATATAGGCTATGCTTCAGCTTTCATTTTATATTCTTAAATTTGATCTATAAATTAAATTAGAATAAGACACTGTAGGGCTGTTGCCAATCAAATTAAATAATTTACACTGAAACATTTTATGAGATTGTTTTAAATATTTTTGAATATACAATTAAGAAATGTTGGAAAGAAAACATTAAACTAAACAAATAGTAGGTGGCAGAATGTAAACGTTGTTGTTGCTGGAACATCTAAATCTTACCCGGATACAGCAATGCTATTTTCTGATTGGCTTTTCGGTGGGCATTATCATTGGAAATTTCTCGGTGTGGCGTGTGAGTGTGTGAACGAGTTGAAATGCGTGTGTCTCACTGTAAGGCAAGAGAGGGGGAACTCAAAATGTTTCTAAACTTAAAACGCATTTTTTGCCTGTTTTACTACTTACACAATTATTTTAATTAAGTATTTATAACTATATTATTGAAATATAGAGTGTAGAGTAAAAAAAATGCTGACCACTGTTAAGATTTTTATTTTATTTATTTATTTTATTTATACTGTCAATGTCATTTATTTAAAGGTTTGGCATGCTGACCAGAAAGATTGTTTTTATTATATTTTAGTTTTTTGACAAACATTATCTTTAAAGCACTTTAACTTTTGCATTGCAGTCAGCAGAGCCAAATGTTACATCAGTACAGTTCTAGATTTACTATAGATATTTATTTATATATTCTACTTTATTAATATTGATTTTATTAGTAATAAATAAATCTACCTCAGTTTTGATCAATTGTTCACTTGTTTGGGAAGTGTTTGTCATGTTTTGACAATAAAGGATAGTTTAAAACCACAGTTAACTGTCTGTTTTCTACATCCTTCACTCAGGAGCAAAAATATGCCTTTAAACTTTAAAGAAATAAAGATTTGACATTTATCGTGCAAATTATCGATATCGACTGATGTGGAAAATTATATTGTGATAATTTTTTTGGCCAAATCGCCCAGCCCTACGCAGAATGCTTGATTCATTTGACTTTTTTTGTGTGCATTCAGGCATATACAAGATCCAGCGAGTCAGAGGTTGACATGGAACAAGCCACCCAAAAGTGTCCTTATTATAAAGAAAATCAGAGACGCCAGTCTGCTACAGCCTTTCAAAGAACTCTGCATTTTTCTGACACAGGTGAGAATACAGACTATAAAAGAAGAAATGCAGATGTGGCCGTTGAGAATGTGCATCAAAGGGAAAAGGATCGTGCAATGGAAAGCAGTGCTAATGATCTGTTTGGCCAGTGAATCTGTAAACCTCTCTCAGAACTGTGAGCCTCACATCAAACGGCGAGCACATTAAACATGAGCAAACTATATTCAAGCTCATTACGTGTGTATATGTACAAATGACAATTGAAATATCCATGATTCAGTCATTAATAGCATTTTCATGTTTGTCATGTGTCATTAGCTGGGTTTCCATCCAAACGTGAAGTAAATCTTTTCAAACTTTGCAAAAAAGAAAAAAACAAATGCGAATTAGGTGTGTTTTATTCTCGCTGTAGTAAAATTGAAAATGCCCTGGAAAAGTACTGGAAAATGATCGTTGAAAAAGAGTGTGAACCCTGTTAATATTCACAGATGCTAGTCCATATCGCCAATTGATTCATTCTACAGCCCTACTTTTGATTCAGGCCCCGATCCGACAGAACGCGTTTTTGCAGTGAGAGGCGCCATTTTTAAATCGTTTTCTGTTGGCAGAGAGCGTTATGCGCGCTGTTTATGCGCCCCGAGGAGTGGTCTGAGTGCGTGAAATTGAAAAAAAATCAACTCTGAGTAGAAAAGCCTGACATTATTGTGTTTTTTTTCTATTGTCCAATCGGATGAATGGAGAGGCGGGCCTTCCGTTGTGGTGACCGTTACCTTCGCAGCGTCCCAATTCGCATGCTATCCGTATTAAATAGTATTCGAAAAAAGAATTTGTATGTCCCAAATCGTAGAATGTTGAAAATAGTATTCCAAAGATTCCCGGTTGGTCTACTACTTCCGGTCAGAATTCGAAGTGCAGATCGATGCGCACTCTAATGGCTGATATTGCCCACAACCCCATTGCGAGATGGACGAGGATTCGATTAGAACTACAAACGCGGATAAAAAGTTTTGAAAAACTACAAACATGACGGTTATGCGAGTCCGACAGTTAACGGGTTAGATAAAGGGGTTTGAGTGAGCAATTATCAGTATTATCAGACATTTCTCTCCGATACGGTAGAAAATTAAATTGAATGTGATGGATTTGAACTGTGAGGATGATTGACAGGGCAGTTTAAACCATAGATATGTATACGTAGATGCCCCATTCGACCTCGCCAGGCACCGCCATTTTGGAACGGTCAACAAACGTCAACACTTCAGATGCTGTCAATCATCACTCGCATAAAAAACAACAGCCTCTGTAAAGCCCAGCGCGATTTAAATTCCCAAAGAAATCGGATCACCTTTCACAGGTGACAATGTGTTGGTTTGTGTTTTCATATTTTAAATAAATGTATAATAATTTATCATTTTGACTCATAATTTATCATTTTCCCTGTTCTTAAAAATGGTTTAAATTTGTGATGTTGATAATTTTATGACGTTTTTTTAGGATGATTTTTGAGAATTTAAGCTTTCAGATAATACCTATGATGATTACTTAAAACATGGGTTGAATAAATAGGCTATATTGATGTTTATTAAACACATTACTAGCTAATTTATTACTATTTTTATCATTTATTTACTTTGATGGCTGACTGGTTGATGGTTTATGATTTCTTTCCAATGAACTTGTTTATCATGAGTTCACTGCGTTCATTAAAAGCTGAGCAATGTGTCTGTAGGGTTCTCTGATGGTCAAAATAAAATGATATTAAGAAAATAAAAGATCTTTAACCAATATTTTTTAGAATATGCAGAATTATCGACCATTAATGATAAACAAAATCCTAACAGTCTATTGCTGTCCTTGCAGTCTATTCAGTTTATTGATGTATAGATATTCATTTCATACATGCTTGTGTATAACTACGGTTGCAGACGCACAGGCAACATTTGAATATTCACAAAGCGTGTTCACGATTTGACCGTTCGAAAATGGCGGACGGCTAACGTATAGCGGCACATAGAAACAGTCGCTAATGGGGCATCTACGTATACATATCTATGGTTTAAACGGTGACGGGATGCACGTAACTAAGCGTCAGAGTCCGTTAAAGATGACAAAATAGTATGTCCCAAAGCTTGCATACTCTTCTGCTACACACTCAAAAGTATGTACTTTTTCTTCACAAAAAGAGTACATACTTTTAGGTCGTAGTATAAGTAGGCGAATTGGGACGCAGCACTTAATTAGACTGACAGCACAGCTGATTCATTTCCTAGCAACATAAAAAAAACGCAGCACACTGCTCTTTTATAAATTAAAAAAAGTCAACCAAAAAAAGACCTCTGGTTTTCAAACCTGAAAAACGCATTCTGGGCCCTATTTTAACGATCTGAAACGCAAGTGTCAAAGCGCAAAGCGTAAGTAACTTTGTGGGCGGGTCTCGGCGCTGTTGCTATTTTCCCGGCGGGATAAATGGCTCTTGCGCCCGGCGCAAATCTAAAATGGGTTGGTCTGAAGTAGCTTCATTATTCATAGGTGTGGTTTGGGCGTAACGTGAATAAACCAATCCGAGTGTCATCCAACATTCCCTGTAAAAGCAGGTGCGCAAGTTCCATTATGGATTGCTATTATTATGGCGTATTTACCAGGCGCACGCCAGGAGCGGTTCACAGCCGAGGAGACTGATGTTCTTGTAAGAGCAGTGAAAGACAGAGAAGTGAAGTTGTAATGTTGTACATTATGGTAAAAGTGATTTCACAGTCTTTTTTTTTTTCAGTCTTTCAGTTTTTTCAGTTTTTCAGTCGATTTTTTTTCCTTGTTCTTGACGGACAAACCAATTTGTCAGATGTCCTTATATACATACAGGGAGTGCAGAATTATTAGGCACGTTGATTTTCTGATCATATTTTTTTTCCAGGCACATTTGATCAATTCCAAACCACAGTAATCCTAATAACTACTATTGATTTAGTATTTAATAATGTATAAGTGATATATAATTGTTCATGAAGGCTGGAAATGAAAAACACCTTATATTCAGGTGTGCAGAATTATTAGGCATGTTTTCTTTTACAGATAAATTGAGCCAAAAAAGAGATTTAACTCAGACTGAAAAGTCAAAAAGTATTAAATGCCCATGAGAAGGATGCAATACTAATGCAATACTAGACATTGCAGTTAAGGCGTGACCATTGGACAGTGAAATGCTCGTTGGGTCAGCAGGGTCAGACAAAAACAGGTGGTGAAGAAAAGACACCTGTTAATTGCAAAAGAATTAAGAATTAAGGTGAAGAATTAAGGGTGAAACCATCAGGAACCCTTTAGTCTCCAGCGCCACCATTTTCCAAAGCTGCAACCTACCTGGAGTCTCCAGAAGTGCAAGGTGTCAGGATCTCAGAGACTTCAGTTAGGTAAAGAATCCTAAAAAATGACCCCCACTAAATAAGAATCATAAGCTGAAGTGTTGTAAAATACATGAAGAAGGTTTTTTTTTATAGACTTTATGGACAGATAGGTTGAGAATGACTCTTGAAGGACCAGCACCACATCCTCTAGTACCACTGTTTGAAGAATTCATCTTCCAGAATCTGGCAGTACGTTTTGGGAGTTCATTTTAGTCCATCCTGAAGTCCGTTTTGCAGAGATGGACTAAAAATGAACTCCCAAAACGTACTGCCAGATTCTGGAAGATGAATTCTTCAAACAGTGGTACTAAAGACCAGTATACTGGACGAACAAGTATAATGTGTAATGTGCACATTCTTAAAGGCCACATCAGTTTGTGAATCACTTATTACATTAACATGCTTCCTTTTATAAAATGCTTTTGTAAGTGTTCTTTAATTCTAATCAGTTTAGTGATATCAAAGCATAATGTTTCCTGTGATCTGTTCATATTTGCTCTTTTTTTCATGTTGTGTTTGTTCTCTGCATCAATGACTTCTAGCAAAAAAATATGATTGTTTATGTGGAGAGAAAAGTCATTGAAGATCCAGCCATTGCTAATGAGAGCTTTGTCTCCGTCAAGAAGAACTTTTGCACTTTTAGAGAAGGTGAGGCATTGTTCAAAAGCGCCTTGTAATGTGTTGTTTGTATGTGTGTGTGTGTGCATTGATGAATACGTAACAGAATATTATCAAATTGTGTGCTGTGTTGAATGTATTTCCATGACTTTTACACAACCCTGTTAATTTAGAGTAGTTAAACTATCGACCTTGGAATGACAGAAATCATGGATACACTGAATATTTTAGGGAAACTATTGCAGTGATTTATAAAATCTGATTAGGACTTAGTAAAGATGAAATGTGTAAAACTGACATGTTGACATGTGTTTCATAGATTATGATGATATTTCCAATTGTGTCGACTTCATCATTTGCTTGGGAGGAGATGGGACTCTGCTGTATGCTTCCTCACTCTTCCAGGTTTGAACATCTTTTCTAAACTGATTTAATATCGACAGAATAATGAAAATCTAAGTGCACTGAGAAATAACAATATCAGATCTGTTTTGTTACGTTTTCTGTAGTATTATTGTTAGAAAGCCATGTGAATTCCTCACAAAAAATTACTTCCATAATGTTGGTAAAGGTCCAGGTGAAGTGATCCCGGGCTTTAGCTCGATGTTGCAATGTTTATTATGTGTGGTCGTCGCAATATTTTAGTGTTTTGCTTTACAAATGCCTCGCAGAAGCATCATTTATGAAATTTGTTATGCAGTATATTTTGATACACAAGAATCCCTGACTGAGTGTGTGCGTGAGTGAGTGTGTGCGTGAGTGAGTGTGTGCGTGAGTGTGTGCGTGTGTGCGTGTGTGCGTGAGTGAGTGTGTGCGTGAGTGAGTGTGTGCGTGAGTAAATGTGTGCGTGAGTGTGTGTGTGTGTGTGTGTGTGTGTGTGCGAGTGTGTGTGCGAGTGTGTGCGAGCGCGAGTGTCTGTGTGTGTCTGTCTGTGTGAGTGTCTGTGTGTGCGAGTGTCTGTGCTAGAATGTGTGCATGAGTGTCTGTGCGCGAGTGTGTGTGCGCGAGTGTCTGTGTCTGTGTGTGCGAGTGTCTGTGTGTGCGAGTGTGTGCGCGAATGTCTGTGTGCGTGTGTCTGCGCGAGTGTGTGTGTGTGCGCGAGTGTGTGTGTGTGCGCGAGTGTCTATGTCTGTGTGTGCGAGTGTCTGTGTGTGCGAGTGTGTGCGCGAATGTCTGTGTGCGTGTGTCTGCGCGAGTGTGTGTGTGTGCGCGAGTGTGTGTGTGTGCGCGAGTGTGTGTGTGTGTGTGAGTGTGTGTGTGTGCAAGCCTGTGCGAGTGTGTGTGTGTCTGTGTGTGTGCGTGAGTGAGTGTGTGCGTGAGTGAGTGTGTGCGTGAGTGAGTGTGTGCGTGAGTAAATGTGTGCGTGAGTGTGTGTGTGTGTGTGTGTGTGTGTGTGTGCAAGTGTGTGTGTGTGTGCGAGCGCGAGTGTCTGTGTGTGTCTGTCTGTGCGAGTGTGTGTGTGCGAGTGTCTGTGTGTGCGAGTGTCTGTGCTAGAATGTGTGTATGAGTGTGTGTGCGCGAGTGTGTGTGCGCGAGTGTCTGTGTGTGTGTGTGCGAGTGTCTGTGTGTGCGAGTGTGTGCGCGAATGTCTGTGTGTGTGTGCGCGAGTGTGTGGGTGTGTGTGTGCGAGTGTGTGTGTGTGCAAGCCTGTGCGAGTGTGTGTGTGTCTGTGTGTGTGCGCGAGTGTATGCGCGAGTATGTGTGCGCGTGAGTGAGCATGTGTGTGAGCGAGCATGTGTGTGAGTGTGAGCGTGTGTGTCTGTGTGCGAGTGTGTGTGTCTGTTTTTGTGTGAACTGAAGAGTGCTTAAGTGGTTAAACATCTGATTTGTCAAATAGATGCTCTGCATTAGTGTAAGTGCAACCTATTAGATCTGCCGCTGTCTATGATGTCATTCATATTAATCAAACAGCAATAATGAGAAATCACTTGTTTCTCTTTTCAAGAAACGTTATGATATTAATAGCATTCTTTGTTAATTGCTTGTAATGTGTTTTTTTTTTTTTGGTTCTTTATTACTGACTATTTGTATTTTTGAAGCTATATTGAGCAGAATTACTTCACTTACAATTGTAATTTATTATTAATTTGTCATTTAAAAATTACATTTTAGATTGTTTAAAATGAAAGTGTTCAATAGTATTTTTCATTTTTGATATAAAAGTCAAGAACTTGCAGTTTACTGGTACAGTGAGGAAAATAAGTATTTGAACACTCTGCTATTTTGCAAGTTCTCCCACTTAGAAATCATGGAGGGGTCTGAAATTGTCATCATAGGTGCATGTCCACTGTGTGAGACATAATCTAAAAAAAAAATCCAGAAATCACAATGTATGATTTTTTAACAATTTATTTGTATGATACAGCTGCAAATAAGTATTTGAACACCTGTCTATCAGCTGATCCTCAAATACCTGTTAGTCTGCCTTTAAAATGTCCACCTCCACTCCATTTATTATCCTAAATTAGATGCACCTGTTTGAGGTCGTTAGCTGCATAAAGACACCTGTCCACCCCATACAATCAGTAAGAATCCAACTACTAACATGGCCAAGACCAAAGAGCTGTCCAAAGACACTAGAGACAAAATTGTACACCTCCACAAGGCTGGAGAGGGCTACGGGAAATTGCCAAGCAGCTTGGCCAAGCAGCATGGCACGGAAGGTTCCCCTTTTAAACCAGCACATGTCCAGGCCCGTCTTAAGTTTGCCAATGACCATTTGGATGATCCAGAGGATCATCCAACTTTTTGGTCATAATTCCACTAAACGTGTTTGGAGGAAGAAGAATGATGAGTACCATGCCAAGAACACCATCCCTACTGTGAAGCATGGGGTTGGTAGCATCATGCTTTGGGTGTGTTTTTCTGCACATGGGACAGGGCGACTGCACTGTATTAAGGAGAGGATGACCGGGGCCATGTATTGCGAGATTTTGGGGAACAACCTCCTTCCCTCAGTTAGAGCACTGAAGATGGGTCGAGGCTGGGTCTTCCAACATGACAATGACCCGAAGCACACAGCCAGGATAACCAAGGAGTGGCTCTGTAAGAAGCATATCAAGGTTCTGGCGTGGCCTAGCCAGTCTCCAGACCTAAACCCAATAGAGAATCTTTGGA
The DNA here is from genome assembly GCF_949357685.1 of Gobio gobio. NCBI lineage: Eukaryota > Metazoa > Chordata > Actinopteri > Cypriniformes > Gobionidae > Gobio > Gobio gobio. The sequence goes on along the minus strand of NC_137116.1, from coordinate 7,408,810 downwards.
GGGAGCTCAAACTCCGTGTTTCTCAGCGACAGGCCAGAAACCTGACTGATCTAGAGAAGATCTGTGTGGAGGAGTGGGCCAAAATCCCTCCTGCAGTGTGTGCAAACCTGATGAAAAACTACAGGAAACGTTTGACCTCTGTAATTGCAAACATAGGCTACTGTACCAAATATTAACATTGATTTTCTCAGGTGTTCAAATACTTATTTGCAGCTGTATCATACAAATAAATAGTTAAAAAAAGCATACATTGTGATTTCTGGATTTTTTTTTTTTAGATTATGTCTCTCACAGTGGACATGCACCAACGATGACAATTTCAGACCCCTCCGTGATTTCTAAGTGGGAGAACTTGCAAAATAGCAGGGTGTTCAAATACTTATTTTCCTCACTGTATGTATGATGGCTACTGAAATGTTGATAACTCCTAGTGTGCATTAACCATAAGAACCCACAGTGACACGGGTGTCACAAACACTGGTGATTATCTGGAAAGGTCTTTTTAAAGCAATATCCCTAAATTTCAACTCAGGAAGTCCTTAAGTGACATATAAGGAACACCCAGGTTCAGTCATGTGACAATTTGTGCATTTTTTGTTGCCATGGCAACATTTCCAAAATGGTGGTTTGTCTGGTTAGCACATGTTGCAGTGTGAGCAATTTTTTAATACGCTTGTTTTTGTTACTAAAGGTATGTTTCAACCCATGCAACAATTCTAACATTTTAATAACTTATCATAGATTACACTTAACCTGATTTTAATACATTTCTTAAACAAATTGATATAAAACAAGTTATGAAATTATTGTGGTGACATATATGTCACATCGGGCTGTTAACCTTACAACAGTTGGTGGAATTTTGATGTTATGTATTTGTCATATTAAGAAAAATATTAATGAGCTGCTCAATTAATTTAGCAGATTCAATATTTTTTTTAGTGTTATATATTTTCTCTATGTTTTATATAAAATCTGGGACTCAGAAAAATGTTAACAGCACTGTTTAATATAATTGAAATATTGATTGGTATTTATCTGCGCATGATCTGCACCAAATGTCAGGAAATCATGCATACTTCTTAAAATCAGCAAGCAGGGGATAAGTGTTGGAAGATCCGTCTATGGCTTGATATGTTTTGTTAATGATTTTTTAATAATATGCATAATTTTGATAAATGTTGTGGAAAAGAAAAGAAACAGAAAAAAAACTGCTATTTAGCAAAAAAATATTAAATGTTTTTTTTTTTAACTGAGAAATAAATGCCCAATGTGACATATATGTAACATAAAAAATGTATCATAAACGCCCAATGTCACATATGTGTAACATTACAGATCTCTCACAAGGAGGGGTTGTATTTCAAAAACAACTGCAGAAACATGTTACAAGTGGTCCATTAAGCCTGTTTTATATGCCCCATAATTTTCCTATAAGGATAAATTGGTCCGGGTTCTTATGGGTTAATGAAGGTCAAGATGAATCGTGATGCTTTGTAACTGTATCATAACTGTCATAAATATAAATGTGTGTGTGTGTGTGTTTAGGGGAGTGTGCCTCCTGTCATGGCCTTCCATTTGGGTTCTTTGGGCTTTCTTACACCATTTAACTTCGACACATACCAATCTCAGGTCAACCAGGTTATAGAAGGTAAGTCATTACATAGTGAGAGGACATCTGACTTTTCACAGTTTATATTTGTGACACTTTTCTCAGGTTCCAGGTTGTCTAAAGGGTTTGAAATATTGGACTTTCCCATCTGGTTTCTTTCATAAATCTTTACACTTCCTCAGCTTTATTGTGCTTCAAATATGTGCAATGTATAGGAATGCTATTGCTCTCGCGTCACAGTAGAGAGGTAAAAGACAGAAAAATCTGAGGCATTGCTTTATGAAAACTGCTTTACCTGGGACCAACAATAGACATCAGATCAATCCAGGGCTCCAGACTAACGTTAGAGAGCAGTGGCACTGGGCGGAAATATATCAGAGGTAATTTAATTATAAAATGACTATTGTTTTGTTAATAACTGCAGTTACTAATAATATTACATGTTTGTTTATTGGAAATTTAACAGTGAAGCACTGAACTTGAATTGATATGCAGATAAAATGTACTTTTATTAACAACAGTAATGTGCAAAAAGCTAAAAATAGGGAACATTTAAATATTCTACTCTTATTAAATGTACCATTAGTGATTTATAAAAGCAGCACTATTTACTTATGTCGAGTTCACACTACCCGATTTAAGCCCCGATTTTGACTCGACGACAGGTTTTGCAAAATTGCCGACAAATGCCCGAAATCATAGGCAAATCGGCGTTAGTGACAATCAGCAAGTGTGAATTATCAAAGACGCGATCTGAGAGAATCGCAGACGAGTTGCTGATGCCCGTGAGATATTTGGCATGCTAAATATCTGGACCTGTCGGTGATTCAAAATCGTGCTGTGTGAAATGAGTTTTGACTGAAAAATACATCTGCGATGACCTACAGCCAATTAGAGAGCAAGATACAGGGCAGCGGGAGGTTCAGGAAGGAGTTATAGACCAGAATATCAGTATTGTAATAGATATATTTACAATGATGTCAAACAGAAACAAAGCACAAACATTTGTTTGACCAGCCATAACAGCAGCACATTGCAAAAATATTGATTTACCTCAAACTCTCTTTGCAGAACACGCAATCCTTGCTCCTCGCGTCTCCTCAACCATTTCCTCCGCCATAATCGTTTTTCCTTTTCACTGCAAATCAGCGCACAGACTATTTGGATTGCAAACTTTCTGCAGTTTATGTCTCACGCGAGAACCCCGGTCTGACGCACACGTGATCTTGCGTTGTTTACTTGTCACATCTCACGTGTGTTTGGTTGTGGAATGTAGTTTGCGCACTGGAGAGAATTGTCGGTAATTCTTCCTATTGTAAAGTAATGCGGTGTGAAACCTCCTTTTGCCGATCCATCGTACAGTGTGAAAAGAGCAGTGATCCGACGAGTTTGAAAATCGTGCAGTCTGAACGCAGCATTAGTCACAATTTGTCTTGATAATCTGTGTGTTGATAATCTGAGACTTTGTGACTTCCTACTTTTTTTCCCATATATTAAAGGTGAACTATGTAAGATTTTTGCAGTAAAATATCCAGAAACCACTAGGCCAGTGTTATATATTTTGTTCAGTTGAGTACTTAGAATATCCCAAATGTTTCCAACTATTTGTAAATCGTGAGAAATTGCTATTTTAACCAAGGAACCGGGACGTGTGAGCTATGCGTTTGAGGGAGTCGCCTGTCGATTGCGTCATATCTGCGTCACCCTCAGTGTTGCCAACTATTTTCCAAGGAAAGTAGCTAAAGCCTGCCCAAAAAGTCGCTAAATGTCGCTAGATGACGTCATACGTCACCGCGTCGTCCTTGCGTTCTGCCTGCCTAATGTGCTTTCTCTCCTAATCCGCTCACATACTGTATTTTAAAATAATACAATACAGCCAACTGTCCAATAAATATGTTCTCATTTCCTATATATTTTTTCATACAGTAGAACGAGTACGATATAGTTAGTGACAAAAAATTTTTTTAGCAATCTGAATTGAGAGATGTCTGAAACTGGATGAACTAAAGCTCTGTGATAGTGAGTAATATAAGTGATAAGCACAAGAGAAGAATGGAAATCATAACGGGTCAAACTAAATTCTTAAAATATAAAACAAAGGAAGCAGATAAGTGATTGGTCCGTGGCAACCCTGTGTGCTCATGTGTAGCTCGCTCATTCACGTCTGTCAGCTGCTGTGTGTGTGTTCGACGGCAACTCAGCCACAGTCACTCACTGAACAGAGTAAACGCCGAGAGAGGTGTGACGGCAGGGAGAAAGCAAGACCTCGCGCTCGCAGAACAGCACTGGCGACATTTGTAAAATAAAGTAGCTGATGTTTGTCCAAAAAGTTGCTAGATTTGTCGCTAGTCGCTTTTTTGAAAAAAAGCTGCTAAAGGGGTCTGAAAAGTCGCTAAATATAGCGACAAAGTCGCTAAGCTGGCAACACTGGTTACCCTCGGTTTTATTTAGCAGAAACGCTGTACTCTCACTGCAGTGTGAACAAGTGTCATAGCAGCCGCCAAACGACAGCATAACTTCCTTTTCAACACACTCAGATATATCTAATACGATAAACAGAGTTGCGTTACCTCATACTCATGACTGGAAAAGAGGAAGTGGATCCGGCGACCGTGTCATAATAAAAGTCCCGCCGGCGACTATGCCATAATAACAGTCCCGCTCTTCAATCGCTCCTGCGGCCTTGCTCAGCTCCACAACACTCGGTCCTGCTCTGCTTCATACTACAGTAATGTTAATAATCGCATCCATGAACATGATTTCTGTCTGAGTCCTATCCCGATTCTTTTCCACCGGCTGTGAGGTGAAGACCACATGTCCCAAGATTCTGCGCTCAAACGTGACGTCATCAAACTACGCCTTTGTTTTGAACAGGCGACCTCTAGTGGACGGAAAAGTTACATAGTGCAGCTTTAAGGAGTGGAAATGGTCAATAAATCAATCGGTGCTCCTCTGCCGCCATCTACTGGTTATAGTGGTATTATAACCTGCCCGTATGTATTTTCAATGGCATATTATAAACTTACGAGAATACTTTATTACTTGAAAGAAGTAAATATACATTAATGAGCACATATATTTTTAAGTGTTTTTAGCTAAGAATAAACTAAAAAAGTTACACAGTGTAGCTTTAACTGTAACAGAATGGAAAGCACAGGATTGTGGGATATCAAAGGCAGCGAAGGATACAAATATGCTGCCTTCAAAAATCGATCAGATGAAGGTCTCTCTGGAGACAGGAAGTGAAGCTAACATTAGATTCGGACGTGCCTTGGTGCCTTCCTGCCTTGAAATGTGTCCTCCGAAGGCAGCATTTTCCAGGGTTCGGACGCAGCCAAAATAAAAGTGCTTGTTTGCTACAAAGTGGCCTACACCTTTCAAACTTTTAGTTTCACAAATCATCACATTAAAAATAACATTGAAATTCGATAATATTTAGCGCTTTTAAATGCTGAAAAAGTATGCAAGCCTTTGAAAAAAAACAATTTCTTCCATAGTATCATGTGGAGTTACTACAGTAAATCCATGGTGAATGTTGGTGATTTGTGGACAGTCTGGAGCCCTGCAATCTAATAGATTTTAGAGGGGGCAAAACTATTTTACTGAATTTCAGCATGTAAGATCAATCAGTTACACTTTATTTCCTCTTTAGACATTCTACTGACTATTAGTAACTTTGCAACTACATGTCAACTTATTCTAAGCATAACCCTGACCTAACAGTCTACTAATCGCTCTGTTTGTAGGAAATGCTGCGATCGTCTTACGCAGTCGTCTGGAGGTGAAGGTAGTGAAAGAGTGCAGAGAGAAGGGACCTGCGGAGGAAACAAGTTTAATCATCACTAACGGAGACGCTGAACCCAAACACAAAACTATGCAGTATCAAGTGAGTGCCACATGTCCTGCTACGGAACAGGGAATTACACGTCTTTTCCAGTGATATCATACTGTTGAGTAGCTACGTGCATTACATATTGAATTTCAATAAAGTATGTTTCATTTTAAATGTCCCAACTAGAGTTGTTTAAGGGTAGGCTTAGGTGTACTCAACAGTGTAATTATAAAAGTAATTACAGAAATTAATTACAGATGTAATTATATGCAGCTAATTTGAAAAATGTAAAAACAATGTAAAAGCATTTATGTACACAATAAGTGCATTGTATCAAATTATTAATTAAAATGTTAGTACATAGTAGTTAAGGCCACCTAATATAAAGCGGGTCCGAATTTATTTATAAGAAATTATTAATAAGAATTATTTAAACAAGTGAAGAATGATGTGTGCTATATGTGCAAAACCTGTTCTCTGTCCACATGTAACACATGGCGGGGTGCTCCTCGATGGCATCTCATAACAAGACAAATTGCTTCCTTTAATAATCAGCGACGCTGTCTCCGCTGCAACCAGGAAATGTTGCTACACTTACATTGCAGACATATTGTCAGCGCAATAAAGCACTGCATGCTGTCAAACCATTTCTGAGCATAAAAGCAGTACTTTTGTTTAAAAATAAAATTCAATGCGGTAGCTTTTCTTATGCAGAAATGAGGTGTGTGTGTCTTTTAAACACACTACTGTACAGTCTGAATGGTTCAACTCACCTGCAAACACTTTTTTTTAGGAATTGATAATACACCAGATATTGTTAACATATCTCAGAACGGCAAAACAATTAAACTATTTGAGGTGTCATGTGCATTTGACTTATTTATGGAGAACTCTTACTGCTCTAAGACTCTAAAATATCAGTCAATGATATCTACCATTGAGGACATTGGGTTCAAATGCCAGCTTATTGTGCTAGTGTTTGGTAGTCTAGGTCATGTACACAGGCTGGCGATCCGTGGACTTTGCATTGGGGGATTTCTAAAACAGGGGACAAACAGTTGGCCAAGTACTGCTCAATCTCAGCAACTATAGGAAGAATGTTTATTTGGAAACGGTGATGTTTCCTGTACCCTTAGAACTATATAATCCATAATAATGTGCTGATTTGTTTTAATCTGTTGGATCATTAAAAAAAAAAAAAAAAAAAAAAAAGATTCCTAATGAAATTTGACTTGTGTGGAATCAAATAGTGTGTGTGTGACTGATAGTATCATGCAATGAAAGGTTATTTAGCATATTTACTTGTTGAATATCTGTCAGAAGGAAGTGTAACAACTTCATTATATGTCACCATTATTGAGGAGCTGCATTAAGCATGAATGTCACTGAGAAATGCCTGGTGTAGATGACCCTAAATAATAAAAGGCTTTCTCAGCAATTACTTATCTTTCAGGTAACTGACTGACCAAGGCCGCATTTACACTGCATGGTTCAAGTGACCCAATTCCGATTCTTTCCACCCATGTGGCACAGATCGGATATGACCCACGAACGTGTAAGCAGGAAAAAAAACGATATTCTCAGACCGGTTTCAGGCCTCATTCATATGTGGAGATAAATCTGATATGAATCTGATACGTGCATTTGCGCCTGCCACGTAAGTGAACAGCAAAGATGCGCTGTTTTTGTGTATGTCTCTTTAAATGCAAATGAGCTGCTTCTCCCCACCCCCTTTCCAGACGAGTGCGGGGCCTTTACAGCTCATGCCTTGGATACTCTGGCAAATGACAAAACAGGAGTGTGAACAAAAGTATGAGGCCGTAGACCACATTATTGCATTCCACTGTCTGCCTTTCCATTATTTACATTTGTAAACGCGCACTAGATGGACCTTGCTGGAGTTTTCTGGAGACAGGCAGCCCATAAGAAAAGCAATGGACAAGTAGCGTAGTGGGATGGACAAACGTGTTCTGTGTTCATTGATACAGGATCGTGTGACGACACAATCTATAGAAAATGCAAAGGACTCATTTTGAGACGCGGTTTATGATTTATGGGGAATATAAAGAAGGAGTGGGTGGATTTTTACCATTTATAGGGTGATTGTTTTTTTTACACTGTTGACACATTTATGTTCAAACTATGTTCATAGTTTTGTACATCCTTGATCTGATATCATGTTAATAAAACTTGAACACTGATATTCTTCACTTCAGAATGTTTACTTCTTTTGCCGATTACTAAATAGTGTTTTATTTGTTGCTTTCAGATAGGTTCTATGTAAAGTTGTTGTAATAATAATATATCTGTCTTCCTCTGTCAGGTGCTGAATGAAGTTGTTGTAGACCGAGGTCCGTCGTCCTACCTCTCTAATTTGGACTTGTTTCTGGATGGTCACCTGATCACCACTGTTCAGGGAGACGGTTAGTCTGAAACGATCCAGTGAATTACTCATGTTGTGACTATTATACTGCAAAAAAAACAGTCTTTTGTCTTTTCTATTAAAAATACCTACATCCTTAAAGGAACACTGCACTCATTTTGAAAATAGGCTCATTTTCCAACTCCCCTAGAGTTAAACAGTTGAGTTTTACCGCTTTCGAATCCATTCAGCCGATCTCTGGGTCTGGCGGTAGCACTTTTAGCATAGTTTAGCATAGATCGTTGAATCTGATTAGACCGTTAGCATCCAGAGTTTCGATATTTTTCCCATTTAAAACTTGACTCTTCTGTAGTTACATTGGCCCTCATTTATCAAAAGTGCGTACACCAATTTTCCAGCGTACACCTGGCGTACACCCAAAACCACGGTGACTTTGAGATTTATCAATATGGCCGTTGGCGTATGGCACGCTCAAATCCTACACCAGCTCAGGAGGTGGTGTACGCACGTTTTGAGTTAGTGCGAAAATGCGCAGAAAAACAATTCCTAACACCACAAAACGCACTGATAAAGATATGCTATATTATGACCCACTGTAAAAAAAACAACAACAACAACAACAACAACAACAAATAAAGCCCTATTCGCACGGGATAAGTATTATCTGGGGACCTCATGTGATTTAGAAATGACTCCCCCACATCTGAATTTTGCGTGGCGCATTCACACGGGATAAGCTGTGATTTTACTCGAATTTACTGACTTATCTCCCGGATATGATGTTACTTGAAAATGTTTTTTCGTTATATAGCTGTATGAAATTATAAACAGTCGTATCGATATCATTTTGATTGTTTTATAGTAATACAAATAATTTCGTTCAGTTAGAGAACAGACGCAATTAAAAACGTAACTGAGCAATATAATAACAATATACGACGGAAGATTCAGTTTCAAAGCTAATGTAAAAGTGCCCATTTAAGCGAGTTGTCATTGTACTGTTCTGTTTTTGTGTTTTTCATTAAGAATAATATTAAACACACCATTCAAGCAATTTACTCCCAAATTGTGCTCATTCTAAAGTGAAAGTAGTAGCCTATAATCCGCGCGGCCGTACGGGAAGTCATAACGGTGTGCATTATATGCAGCCTAGCTCCATTCTTCGTGAAAGATAAAGATAGAAATGCGCACAGGACACAAAAACCTTGCAAAAATTATAATATTATCACAGGACCTCGGTGTTTGGCGAAATATGGTAGGTCATTTGCGGGGGAATTTTTACTTTACATATTACAGACATGGCCGATTCGCACGGGATTAAGATCACAGACATTCTCTGCGATTATTACAAATCACCAGAGCTCCCCACATATACTAATCCCGTGCGAATAGAGAAGTAATTATAAACTTCAGTGTTTATTTTTGTGCAACATGGACTTCAAAGTTTAATTTGTGTGACTTTACCAAAGCATTTGATATGTATTCCTCCAGTTGCGAGCCTGTGCGCTTTACCTGACGTTGGTTAGGCCCGGCAGCTGCGCACGGACTGGGACTGAACATAATTCAGACTGACAAAACAATAAAAATGACATTCTTCTTCTTTTAAATAATAATAAAATAAATAATAATAATAACGACATTCTTCTTCTAAATAACAATAAGCGTCATTAATAATACAAATCATAATAATAATAAGAATCTAACAAATTGTCATGCAATTATATTAATGTGAATGAATGGTACTCCACATCACATCATCATCACTATTGTACACCCCAATACATGTGATGTGATACGAAATTAAATGCTAATTATTTCAAAACACGTGCTGTAATTTTAGGTAATTTCTCATCCAAAAAGCTATTTAAACTGGATTTCCACCGTACACCTTTTTGTGGGCGCCTTTAATCCCACTCTTTAAACTCCCAAATAAAACAATTTAGTTTTTTTTCCACTTCCCTGGTGATGGTCTCGATCTCCACGTCAGAGAAGTTTCGCTTCATTGCCGTCTTCCGAGTGTCCATGGCGTAAAATGAGGGCGTGGGGGAGGCAGAGACTTGAATATATAGGGGCGTGTTATTCTAATGACGATCGTTTTCAGCCGCGGCATTTATCAAGGGCAGGTTTTGCGTACGCCTGGATTTCAGAGGTGCGAACAGCTTCATAAATCAGGCGGTGAGAGGAGTGTAAGCATAATCTTACGCCAACATATACGCCCGTTTCTACGCAAGATTGATAAATGAGGGCCATTGTGTACTAAGCCTGACGGAAAATGAAAAGTTGCGATTTTCTAGACTGTTATGGCTAGGAACTGCTAGTCCCCAGCAGCTCCCTGTGCAAGCAGGTTGTCATGTTGGTTATGTTGACGGAAGTTAGCCTATTTTCAGGCGCTGCGTTAGCCTGGATGCCAAGCGAACTTAGCCTCGCCCACAACATTTGAGGTTGGGCAGTTCGGTCTGGACTTGATCCGTTGTGGAGCAACTATGCACGTACAGAAGCTGTTCGGACCAATGAAATTGTCAGGGCGGGCTTTAGACGATGATGGACAGATGATCAGCAGTAACGTAATCATCCACGTCACCAAAGAGCGCTTGGGTTGAATTTGTTCTAATCCTAAATGGAGAACTTGTTCGTATATGCATTCGCCTTCACTATTTCTCTCAGAAACGATGATCGTGTTGGTAAGTACTCTGTGTATCCTTAAATTCTTTTTTACAACACCGGCAAAGATCGTAAAGATTCTACTTCTTCCAGCGTGCGTGCAGACAGGGTTGCAAAGTTTTCACAACAAAACCTGCCCAATTGCTACTCAAAACTAGCCCAAAACAAGCCCAATAGCTATTGAAACTCTTTGGTTATTTTTGAGTGAGATGCTAACGGTCTAATTAGATTCAATGATCTATGCTAAGCTATGCTAAAAGATTGACTGAATGGATTCGAAAACAGTAATAACTCTAGGGGAGTTGGAAAATTGGCCTATTGTCAAAAAAAGTACAGTGTTCCTTTAATTGATTAATTTTTGTTTAAAACGCCTTTATTATGCTACTTTAAAGGCTCTTAATGTTGTTTTGGAGTCTCCTACAATAGGTTTACATGCATGCAAGGCCACAGTGTCTGAAAATGACGCGTTCCTGTCACATATCACACATGCACGCTTCAATAAGCCCAAATAATGTAGGTTCATGTGTTTACATGCTGGGAGAAATCGGGGTATAGGGGCAAATATCTAGCTGTGTGATTTATGATTCATTTACATAACCACATGCATAGTCGGCTTAAGCATAATAAGGTAAAGAACGTGCACGCGCTCAGTGACTTCAAAACCTAGGTACATACCAAACCATCATCATCTGTTCGACTATTTTTACTAAAAAAGACAAAATACTGATAATGAAATTCAAGGGAAGTGTTCTGTCCGATGTTCAGAGATTTGCCTTTCTGAACATGCACAGTCTTTTGAGAAGAAAAAGCATCACCGCCCTCTCTTCCTGCTCTCTGTGCCCCGTCTCAGGTGTGATAGTGTCCACTCCCACTGGAAGCACCGCATACGCAGTAGCAGCAGGTGCCTCAATGATCCATCCAAACGTCCCAGCCATCATGATCACTCCCATCTGCCCGCACTCACTGTCCTTCAGACCCATCGTAGTGCCTGCTGGGGTCCAGCTCAAGGTGAAAGAACTGCACAGCCTCTGCTCGTGGGCTTTGACTGCATGAGGATGTTCACTGAACCCTGATATGATTTCAGATTATGCTGACCCGTGATGCCAGAAACACGGCCTGGGTGTCTCTCGATGGCAGGAAACGGCAGGAGATTGCATATGGGGACAGGTATGTGACTTTATCATTAACATTAAATGCTAAGCTGTCAACACAGGTTGTCAACATGCACATTGGGATACATTAGGTGCACAATATGTCTAATGGTCCTGTGGTACCAAGTACCAGCCCAAAGTCTCTAGTTCCTGGGGAAAGTTCCTGCGGTGGAAACACGGCTTAACTGGACCGTTTGAATCTAGTCGGCTGTGAGAAAGTGAAAATGGAACTCGTGAACAGAAAACGTGTTGTTTGGCAGTACTTTCAGTCAAAAGAAGGCGATTCAAGTCGAGCTACATGTTCAATTTGCAATGCCGATTTATCTCTTGGTGGCAAGGACCATTAACAATAGCCACATTGTTTAAACATTTGCATATGAAACATCCAAAAGCATATGAGTTGTGCATGAGGGAATCTACAGGCAGCAGCCAAAATGCAGCAACTTCAGGAACAGCAAAGGAAGGACAGTCATCTTGGAATAATGTTGCATATATGTTGCGTTTTTTTTTTACAGTTAAAATTAAAATCAAGTGAAATGTACACTGCTGTGGACGTTGTTTACTTCACTAATGTGTTTACTGTGATAATGGACTGAGGATGGGAGTTAGGGGTGTGCCAAAAATCGATTCACAGAAGAATCTAGATTCTCATTTGCAACGATTCAGAATCGATCTGAAATGTCCAAGAATCGATTTAATAAATTAATTAGGGCTGGGCAAATTAACGCGTTAACGCGGGCGATTAATTGTTTCAGCTTAACGCATTAAAAGTATTTAACGCAAATAACGCGGCGTCCGTTTTTATATCCATTTTTGCTTTGCGTTACATGATCATCACGCTCTTATTCATGTAAATACTTCCAAGCGTGACAAGACACAAGAGAACGCGCTGTATGCCAATGTCCTGTGTGTGTGTGTGCGTCTTATGTCAGCTAATCAAGGGACAAACACACACACACACACTCCACGCACAGACAGACTCGCGTCAGTTTCTTGCTCACATCGAGTTCTCTTTTGCTCTTGAACAAACAATAACACAGAGGATTTTGAGTATTCTCATATTAGAAGTCATAAATTAGTTAAATAACGTATTAAATTAACTTAAAGAGTTGTGAGGAAATGAGATGGGCGGGACAGCGCGTGAGATCCGTGGCTGTTCTTAAAGTGACAGGAGCACTGATGATGCCTGTCATTAATGTTCATCAAAGAACAACGGGAACAGAGAAAATTGTAGCTTTAATGATGATTCATCTATATTTAATTACTAATAATACTAATCATTACTACTAATGAGTAGCAATTGAGAACCAGACAAAGTTTTTGATAAAAGGCACTTTCCTGAGAATTGAACTTAATAAATGTGAAAAAGACACTTTAATGTCTTCGTTTGTCATTCTGTATAGCAAAGCAGATGAGAGTAGATCATGATCAGAGAAATCATTATGGATAAAATCGAATCGTTTTGAATCGAAAATCTTTTTGAATCGAAAATCGATTATGAATCGAATCGTGGCCTCAAGAATCGGAATCGAATTGAATCGTGAGATGGTAAAAGATTCCCACCTCTAATGGGAGTCGGTATTCGGTTTCGGATTTGGCAGAATCTTAACCAGTGGATTCGGTATTCGGCCGAACCCCAAAAATATGGATTCGGTGTATCCCAAATATATAAATATTATATACTCTATACTGGCAAAAGTTTTGGGTATTCCCAAAGGTCTTCTTTCGGGTTGAGGTCAGGACTCTGTGCAGGCCAGTCAAGTTCCTTCACCACAAACTCGCTCATCCATGTCTTTATGGACCTTGCTTTGTGCACTGGTGCGCTGTCATGTTGGAACAGGAAGGGGCCATCCCCAAAGTTGGGAACATGAAATTGTCCAAAATGTCTTGGTATGCTGAAGAATTAAGAGTTCCTTTCACTCGAACAAAGGGGCCAAGCCCAAACCCTGAAAAACACCGCCACACCATAATCCCCCCTCCACCTAACTTTACACTTGGCACAATGCAGTCAGGCAGGTACCGTTCTCCTGGCAACCACCAAACCCAGACTCGTCCATGGGATTGCCAGACAGAGAAGCGTGATTGGTCAGAGAACACGTCTCCACTGCTCTAGAGTCCAGTGGTGGCGTTCTTTACCCCACTGCATCCCACGCTTTGCATTGCACTTGGTGATGTAAGGCTTGGATGCAGCTGCTCGGCCATGGAAACCCATTCCATGAAGCTCTACGCACTGTTCTTGAGCTAATCTGAAGGCCACACGAAGTTTGGAGGTCTGTAGCTATTGACTGCAGAAAGTTCTGCGCAGTGCGCCTCAGCATGTGCTGACCCCGCTCTGTGATTTTACGTGGCCTACCACTTCGTGGATGAGTTGCTGTTGTTCCCAATTGGGGGGAGGGGGTTATTACAGCTCAGACAACATATACTTACATGTTTATCACTTTTAGCAGTGGTTTATGTAACTTCAAAAGAATTTCCTTTAAAATGACACCAGAATTGTATATTTAGACCACTGTATGTGGGTATGGGAATCTCTTCAATTTGGGTAGGCCCAAAAATGGTCCCAAAACATAAGTGGTTAAATATGGTAAGACGTGGTGTAAGCACGCACCTTCTTGTAGACTTGATGCATGACGTATGCTTTTCCTCTCTACTTTCTAGTATTACCATCACGTCGTCATGTTTCCCTGTCCCTTCCATCTGTTTCCGTGACCCGGTGAACGACTGGTTCGAGAGTCTGGCCCAATGTTTACACTGGAATGTTCGCAAGAGACAGAGCCATCTGAGTTCTGAGGAGGAGGAGTTCTGAACACATTCCCGACACTATCACTCAACATGTCCTTTTAACAGACTTTTAACAGCGAATCTCATTAAACAAACCGCTCTCATTTCAGCTCATCACAAAATGATATTTTGCTTAAAAAAAACCACAACTATTTTTGGACCATTAAGACTTTTTGCCCTAAAATTTATTCAGATTATTCTGAGTTGTCATTCTCAGTACTGTAATAAGTAGAAAATGACTGCAAAACAATGATTGTGTTATTTAATTATGCATAAATGAAGGAGTACAACAACTACAGCCATGATGTATAAATACTTTTTTGGGGGGTGATTTCCATTACAGGTAAGCAATTTGTTTTGCTTTATGGTACTGAGAATTTTTGAGGAAAAGTGTAAAATTCTGAATTCTTTAAATTTTGGGTGACCCCAACATGTGTGGCCACATTTTCTTGGCGCATTCTGTGAAAATGACTTTTTTAATCGGCTCATTCCATTGTAACTTTGTGTGAAGTATCATGTATTGTTAGTTTTTGGCTGACAAGGTCATTTAAAGCAATAACTGAATTGTAATAGATTATATTGTGCCTTATAGAGCATTGCATCAAAGTCAGTCATTTGGGGGAAATGTATTTATGGCATATTTAGAATGTATCATAAATCTTGGATATCGATATTTTACATATCTGAGCTTGAATATTCATTGGATATTTTTCTTTTTTTCCTCTGGATTTTGTCCCGTTGTAGTCTTAATTATGAGTCTCATAAAAACTATCAGGAAAAGTGAACACTACATGTTCAGTCGTGCTTTTTCAGTTCTGTTATGAAAGAATTTAAAGATGAAATGAAGCAAACCGACAACCACATACTTATCAAGGGACCTGAAAATCATTCAGGTTAATATTTGCCATTTTTTTTCTCCTTCAGTAGTCTATTCAATTTTAAATTTAAGCTTTTTATGAGATAAAAAATTTTGTAACGGCTTCAAAATTTATCATTGACCTTTTACTCGGTTTACATCATATCTGACCTCTGCTTCTGTGTTTTATGACATCCTGTCAGAAGCCAGGTTTTATTTACTGTCAGAACTTTTTCTTATTATTAAAAAGAACATTTTCATAGCAAAAAAAAAAGTGTTTATCCTTCTCGTCTCTTTTCAAAGGTTGGTTTTATAGCTGCAAAATGTGTATTTGTCATTACATTTTGTAACTGACAATAATATATTTTTAATGAACCTGAGACATAACTACATCTCTATCCATTCATATTAAACTTTCCTGTTTTTACAAATTTAGAGCAATACTAATGCATTGTGGTTGATTTCTTTTGCTGTTTTATTATGACACCATTAAACTCATTCTATTTTATGAATCATTATTTTTCATTATTATATTTCACGTGACTACATTCATAGCAAAGACAATAAAACTCTTTATCACTGGCTTTCTCTTAGTGGTCAATTAAAGGAGTGGTTGATTCTGATTTCACTTTTAACTTTAGTGAGTGTGTAATGTTGCTGTTTGAGCATTAACAACATTTGCAAAGCAAAGGGAGATATTTTCTTTTACAGAAATGTCTTTTTAAGGACTACAGCAAACGGCTGGTAGGGACTACAACAAGCTTTTCTGTGGGTTAGTGACATCACTAACCCTAAAATTGACATAAACTGCGCCGGGAACACGCAACAAAGACCATTTTGAGAAGAGGAAGAGTTGTCGTCGTCGAGTACATTTGGGAGTCGCTCAAGCTGTCATCCGTCTTTCACAATTATTGCAATACAGCACCAGGGCTCGACATTAACGCTTGACCGGGACAAGTGGATTTTTTGAAGGGGCAAGTGAAAGAGAATTTTACTTGCCCGACCGGACAAGCTGATTAAAACGTCAATTACAAAAAATAACTAGGGAATCACCAAAATGCAAGAATGATTGTGTATTCATTAGTGTAAGTGACGATCGATAGTGTATAATAATATATAATGTACAACCCCAAATCAGAAAAAGTTGGGACAGTATGGAAAACGCAAAAAAAAAAAAAAAAGAAGTGATTTCTAAATTTACTTTGACTTGTATTTCATTGCAGACAATATGAACACAAAATATTTCATGTTTTGTCTGGTCAACTTCATGTCATTTGTAAATATGCATCCTTTCCTGTCATTCAGACCTGCAACACATTTCAAAAAAAGTTGGGACAGTAAAGCATTTACCACTTTGTAATGTTGCCATTCCTTTTCACAACACTTAAAAGACGTTTAGGGACTGAAGACACCAAGTGATGAAGTGATTCAGGTGTAATTTTGTCCCATTCTTCCTGCAAACAAGTCTTAAGGTGGGCAACAGTACGGGGTCTTCGTTGTCGCATTTTGCGCTTCAAAATGCGCCACACATTCTCTATTGGAGACAGGTCGGGACTGCAGGCAGGCCAGTCAAGTACCCGTACCCTCTTCCTCCGCAGCCAGGACTTTGTAATGTGTGCAGAATGTGGTTTTGCATTGTCTTGTTGAAATATGCATGGACGTCCCTGGAAAAGATGTCTTCTTGAAGGCAGCATATTATGCTCCAAAATCTCTATGTACTTTTCAGCATTAATGGTGCCTTCACAGAAGTGCAAGTTACCTTTGCCAAGGGCACTGACACAACCCCATACCATGACAGACCCTGGCTTTTGGACTTGTTGCTGGTAACAGTCTGGATGATCCTTTTCTTCTTTGGTCCGGAGCACACGGCGTCCATTCCTCCCAAAAATACCTCAAATACTGATTCATCTGACCACAGTACACGTTTCCACTGTGTGATGGTCCATCCCAGATGCCTCCGAGCCCAGAGAAGTCGACGGCGCTTCTGGACACTGTTAACATAGGGCTTCCTTTTGGCACAGTACAGTTTTAACTGGCATTTGTGGATGTAACTATGTATTGTGGTACTTGACAAAGGTTTGCCAAAGTAGTCCTGAGCCAATGTGGTGATATCGCTTCTAGATGAATGACGATTCTTGATGCAGTGCCGCCTGAGGGATCGGAGATCACGGTTGTTTAGCTTAGACTTGCGCCCTTGTCCTTTACGCACTGAAATTCCTCCAGATTCCTTGAATCTTTTAATTATGTTATGCACTGTTGAATGTGAGATATCCAAATCTCTTCCTATCTTTCTTTAAGGAACATTGTTTTTAAACATTTCAATAATTTTCTCACGTATTTGTTGGCAAACTGGCGATCCTCGGCCCGTCTTTGCTCCTAAAGGATTAGACCTTTCTTGGATGCTGCTTTTGTACCAAATCATAATTACAATCACCTGTTGACATCACCTGTTTCAAATCACATCATTATTTAACCATTTTACCTCATTACTAGCCCTAAATTGCTCCTGTCCCAACTTTTTTAAAAATGTGTTGCAGGTCTGAATGACAGGAAAGGATGCATATTTACAAATGACATGAAGTTGACCAGACAAAACATGAAATATTTTGTGTTCATATTGTCTGCAATGAAATTCAAGTCAAAGTAAATTTAGAAATCACTTATTTTTTTATTTATTTGAGTTTTCCATACTGTCCCAACTTTTTCTGATTTGGGGTTGTATAATGAACTGACGGTAACAAGGTTGTGCTGTTGACGCTCACACAGCCTCTCGAGGAGAAATCCAAACAAATGTGCACCGCTCACACAGAGAAACTCAGTTAACACACTACCGTAAAAATGTAGAAATGTGGAGTTTTATTTATATTTATAACATTATACATTTGCAACGTCACATTACCAAGAGTGCTGTTTTCCTGAATACCATCACGACTGAAAGTGACACTGATTTCATATGACAGTTCTATTAACATCAAGTCACTTACATTGTAGATGCAATATGGAGTGTTTTTGTTCTATTTCAGTAGCGAAAATAGTTCCAAACAAAGATCACAGCAGAACCGCAACAGTGTGTCAGTGAATGATTTTGAATGGATCGGTTGAATCAAAGATTCAATGAACTATTAGTAAACGACTAAGCCGTTTGAACGAATCGACTCAATGACTCACTCATTCAGACGGTCACCTGCCGCCACCTACTGCCATTTTAGTTTCATGTTTAAACATTCTTTCCAACTTTTCTTATTTGTATATTCAAAAAAATATTTAAAACAATCTCATAACATTATTCAATGCAGTTGTAATTTGTCTGTGTAAATTATGTAATTTGATTGGTAACAGCCCTATAGTGTCTTCTTCTAATTTAATTTATTGATCAAATTTAAGAATATAAAAGGAAAGCTGAAGCATAGCCTATATTTAATACGATTAGGGGGAAAATGCCCTTTATAAAAGGTAAAAATATCACAAATTTTATTTGCAACACACACAAAAAAAGTTTTTTTTTTCAGACAAGCCAATTTTTTACCCGTCCACGTGAACAAGCTTAAAGGGTCAGTTCACCCAAAAATGAAAATTCTGTCATTAATGACTTACCCTCATGTCGTTCAACACCCGTAAGACCTCTGTTCATTTTCGGAACACAAAGGAAGATATTTTAGTTGAAATCCGATCGCTCAGAAAGGCCTCCATTGGCACAATGCACGGTACACTCTCAAGACCCATAAAAGGTACTAAAGAAGTCATTACAAAGTCCATCTCACTACAGTGGTTCTACAATAACTTTATAAAGCGACGAGAATAGTTTTTGTGCGCAAAAAAAACCTAAATAACGACTTATATAGTGATGACCGATTTCAAAATAATGCATCATGAAGCTTCAAAGCGTTATGAATCAGCGAGTTGAATCATGATTCGGATCGCATGTCAAACCACCAAACTGCTGAAATTACGTGACTTTGGCGATTCAAACTGCTGAATCGACTCACTGATTCATAACGTTTCGAAGCTTCATGATGCCTTGTTTTGAAATCGATCATCATGATATAAGTCATTATTTAGGGTTTTTTTGCGCACAAAGACTATTCTCGTCACTTTATAAAGTTATTGTAGAACCACTGTAATGAGATGGACTTTGTAACAACGTCTTTAGTACCTTTTAAGGGTCTTGAGAGTGTAACGTGCATTGTGCCAATGGAGGCCTTTCTGAGCGATCGGATTTCAACTAAAATATCTTCATTTGTGTTCCGAAGATGAACGGAGGTTTTACGGGTGTCGAACGACATGAGGGTAAGTAATTAATGACATAATTTTTGGGTGAACTAACCCTTTAATGTCGAGCCCTGCAGTACGAACCAAGCGGAAACCTCCCCCAGTTTCTCTTGAAGCCAATACGGAAGTGACTTAAACTGCAATTCATCGACTGGCCACTAGAGACAGGCTCCAGAAGGGAGCAGAATCTCATTGAGCCCCATGTTAAAATGCCCAACTTTACAGCAGAAAAACACATGTTTACAGCCTGGTACAAATTGTGGTTTTCGTCTATATATCTAATTTTGCCCTTCATGACAACATTATATAAAGCCTTATAGTTCTGCATAATTAAGGGCGTGGTCACTTTGAGTGACAGGTGGATTGTCGTTTGTCTGCTGTCTGTTATGCTGCGTTCCAGGCAGGTTTTTGAGCCTGTGAGTTACAACTTCAAACCACGACTCACGGCTTTGTAGCGTTCCAGGCAAAGTTACGCCAAACTGCCTGAGCGCAAGGAATTGTGGTAGCTAGATGTAAACAAAGCAGGGCGGACTCTGCGGGGCTTATGCTCATTTGCAATCATTTCTATCGATAAAGGTTACTTACTCCTTGCTTATTTGAGGGAAATGGCACATACGGAAAGAGAAGCTGTTATACCTTTAATTTTACGTTATTTGTATATTTGTTTAATCAACACCGCATCTGTAGGGGCTGCCGTTGTTGTTTCGCAGGCTATGTGACGTCAGAGCGCGTAACTCGGAGTACATCGATCTAGTACGAGTTCACGGGTGGGAAGTCACGGGTTTGACTGCCGTTCCAGTGCACTTTCATGGGTAGAAGGTTGGAAAAACACGGGTTACAGGTTGCCTGGAATGCGGTATTAATCATCATGTCACCTCAGCTCCGCCCACGTCCCACCTCTTTGCCCATTTTCTGTTATCCGTGAGTGACGCGCTGCCAAAATGGCAACGGCCAGCTCGACCCTACTTTACACTTCAAAACTGCTCTTCAGAAACCAATGGGTGACGTCACGGAGACTACATCCATATTTTTGTACAGTCTATGGTACGAACACAAATGCAATAGCATGTCATAAAAGCAAGATAATGGTCCAAAAATTAAACTAAACTATCCCTGTTCTCTCTTCATGCAGCATATATTGTCTTCCCACACCAGCGATTTATAGATTATGATGACAGAATATGCTAATCAATGACTTGAAGATAGTTAACTCATAAATTCATCAACTAACCATTCAGAAACGTTCTGTCTCATTCTACATGCTGTCACTTTTTGAGTCTCTCCATCATTGTCTGACTCCGGTTTGAACACAAAAGGCTGAGCAGTTTCTGACATTTTCAGTGTGTGTCTGTGTGAGGTAATCGGAGCTGCTAACACGAGCTCTTGAAGCTCCGCCCTCTTCCTGAAAGGGGCGGGAGCAGCAGCTCATTTGCATTTAAAGGGACACACTAGAGAGTTAAACTAGGGTGACCAAACGTCCTGTTTTCCCAGGACATGTCCTGTTTTCAAGTCCTGTCCTGGCAATAATATAACAATTTTCTATCCATACAGAGGGGGCATACTTTAAATGTATTGAAATTAATAAGGAATCTTTGAGTAAACTTCGAGTATCATTTGAGCATCTCATTGCCGGGCCGAGTGTCCTGGTTTTCGGTAATCAAAATATGGTCGCCCTAGTTAAACGCAGCCTGGATTACATTCATACCACACACTTATACTATATAGGACATACTTTTTTAGCGGTCGTGAAGTCATTACTCATTCAAATTAAGTACCTACTCAAGAGAGTATGTGATTTCGGACGCAGCCATTCAGTCGACTCAAAATCGAGGGGTCGAGGGTCTGTACATATAAACTTCCCTCGTTCACTTGACGAAGTTGAACACACTTCAAAATGGCGGTGGGGATTCCCGCAAGGGGAAGTGCTTAGGGAAGTTTGCTAGAGTGTGTCTAAAAGTGGAGTTAAACACAGTCCGCCAATGACATTTTGGACAGGGCCTATAAGCCCTTCCTTGTTCCTTGTTCCTGCGCTCTGTCATGAAATGAACATTTCACAGAAGAAAGCATGAGGCTGTTAAGAGATTAAACATTACACTGCTTTATTATGTAATCATGAGTTTTACACTATGAGTTTCCTTATGTGACTGTAACTTTCCTCTATTCTCTCTTGAAGCAACAATAGATAAGCAGGGTGTTTTCTCTGGTCTTGACAAAGAAACATTAGAGATGCCAGCAGGAAGTCTAGGGACATTTAATAAAAACATAACTACATAAGCTGGTCGACAATTAAATTCCATGGTATTAAAAAAATTAATCTCCCAACTCATTTCTCAACATTATACTGTGATGTTGATTCTTAATCACTTCTGTTGAAACAACGAAAATAGAAATTAAAAAAAGATACAAACGATTAACAAAAGTCTAGAAGCAAAGGTTCCAAATGGATCCCGGTAAATTACTGTAATTACAGTTTTGTAAAATGACATGCAATAAACTATAAAAATTACCACATGTTGTGGTCACAATTAATGAAATTACAGTTTATTATAGTATATTACCCACTGTTGATTATTTTTCATGATTTGATTATTTTAAACCATAGAAAAACAGATAAATTGTGTCAAAATACATTAAAAAAACCTTTCAGATTATTCTCTATAAATGTATGGCTTTTATTAAAGCTGCTCTGTCTATATACAGTCATTTACTTTTAAAATAGCCCATTCTTTCATGTACAGTAACTAAAATAACTAGAATGTGGTGCTTGCAGTGGCAAAACTCAGCACTCGGTTGCTAGGGTGTTTGCTATGCAGTTGCTAGGGTTTTCTGAGTTGTTAGGCGGTTGATAGGGTGTTCTGGGTGGTTGCTATGGTGTTGCTAGGTGATTGGTAAGTTGTTCTGGGTGGTTGCTAGGAGGTTGCTAGGGTGTTCTGGGCGGTTGCCTGGGTGTTCCAGGTGGTTGCTATGGTGTTGCTAGGTGGTTGCTGTGATTTCTAGGGTGTTGTTAGGTGGTTGTTAAGGTATTCTGGGTGGTTGCTAGGGTGTTCTGGGTGGTTGCTAAGGCATTGCTAAGCGGTTACTAAGGTATTGTTAGGATGACGTTAAGTTCTAAAAGTACCATTTGGTCTTCCTCCGCGTTCTAACAGCGCTTGTGATTGAGATAGCCAATCAAATCAAAGAAGGCGGGGCTTACAGTTCACAGAAAACGAGTGCAACGCTTTAGTTTTAATGTTGTAAGATGCAAGTAACTAAGCATTTGACAACTGTTTTACGATACAAAATGTTCAACAACTGAGTAATATCCAATGATGCTGTTTTATCAAATGTTGCCGTTTTGAATTTAAAATATGTTATCATTTATATGAGTCATGTAATTAATAATTGAATGTTATGACGTTTGCGTTTTCGAGATATTAGACATTAGATCTTGAGTGTGGATATTTTAAAATAAAATATTATTGGCAAACAGTTTAAATTTGATTACTTCACAACTACAATTAGACGTTTTTATTGATTTATTATTCACTTAAATCCTCTTTAAACCTAATTCATTTATTTATTTATTTATTTAATCTAATTAAATAAATAAAGGAATATACTGGAACAGATTTAGCCGCGTCTCCACACTCCAGTTCGGCAGGTGGCGCTAATTCACCTTTCATCTGGTTGACACTCGCCAATAGTCGTCAGAAGAAGAGACTGCCTCCTGCAGTCCTAAAACAAACATGGCGGCGCCGATGCCGGAGGATTCAGCGAGAAAACACGTGGGGAAAAAGAACAAGAAAAAGGTAAACATTATTAATTCCTGCTCTGGCTACAACGTTAGTCTGTTTTCACTGCGCGGTATAAGTGTCTGTGTTGATATCGGATACTTACAGTAAACATGTGGTGTTGTCATCATCGCTCAACTCATAGCTTCTTGATTTTAACAGATTTATAAAATTATACTCGACTTTTCTTCTTGAGCTTTTTGGTATAATGTAAGAGTAAATCTGTCGTTTGAAAAGTGTACTTTGTGGTTGATGATATCATGTGGTAAAATCGCGGTACTCTTGATATACTATAGTACTGAATAAAAATCATACCTACTATTCTATATTATTTACACGAACCTCTTCTAAAGAGCATGTTTTGAATTAATATTCATTACGAAAAAAATCCTCATTGAGTAATGAAGTTCTTGAATAGAAAATCTTATGAAGTTTGAAATACTCTAGGTTCTAGAAAAAAAGTTCTAAGAAATTGTTTTAAACTATTCTTTGGTTACACTTTATTTGAAGGTGTCCGTGTTACAGTGTAATTATACATTTAATGGGTGAGTAATAATAATTAAATAACTTACTATAGGGTTAATTGCAAAATAAAGTTATGTATCATGGACAGTCTCATTTATAATTTACCCACCCATGTAAATATTGTTATAAAATATTGTATTGTTCTGGGACAGTTGTTGTCATGGTCGTCTGTATTTGTTTCCCATGGAAGTAACGTAATTTGTTCCTTATTGAAAATGTAAAAAATGAAAACTTTTATGAACGTGGTTGTGTTTTCCTCACTCAGCCTTCAAAACGCTATTGGGAGGAATCAGAAAACACAGACCAGAGACCAGAGGAAGAACAGAATAAAGATGTGCAGAACCAGAATGAAGAAACAGTTAAAGAAACGTCATTAAAGAGTAAGAAAGATGAAAGTGCCCCATTAGAGGTAAGAGTTTGTTTTTCCCATTCAGTGACTGTAAGCTATGAATATTAATCAGATCAATGCTTCTAATGCTTAACATTGTTTTAGTTTAGATTTGAGTTTGTGGCACCTGTTTGACTTCATACTGTCAGCACTTATGGAGCGTCACACAAATACTAGTTCTGATGTGCCGATACACAAATAGTACTTTGGATGAATTAATTTGCAGTTATTTCTTTAGATGAACTTAATTTAAACTAAGGATGTTTATGCCTTTTTATGCAGTTTTAAGTCTTGTGTAAAAAAAAAAAAAAAGATTAAAACTAAGAAAACGAAAATTACACAAAATCTCTGTCAATTACATTCTTACATAAGCCCTTTTCGGACGGTAATTGTTTCTCACGTGGAAGTCCGTTAAAATAAATGTGCATGCCACCTCAGTGATAACTTGTGCATTCGGATGGTGATTTATTTACGGTGGAGGAGTGAGTTTTGTGATTCTGCGCACCTGGGAACGCACTGCTCACATGGTCAATAACATGATTGTATGCCGTAAATAAAATGGCATATGCTTGGTATAATAAAAATGTATGCATATTTAATTTAATAATAGGAAAAAAATAAAGATAATAAGGATATTAAAGTCTGTTTAAAAATAGGAAGCTATATAGACGCACATTATAGTAAAATGGTTTTCTGTCTTGTATTTTATCTCAAAATAAAGGATGTCATTTTATTTCACATGGAAATGAGCAGAAATAAGTGAATACAGCCTCTTATTTAAACAAGGTAACCATAAAGCTGTTTATTTTAACATAAATAATTGCTGCCGTAATAACAGCCCATTTCAAATGTTTACGGGCTTTTCTTCTTTTTATTTTTTGAGTGGTGATGAAATGAATTGCTCTTGTAAATACCAGCATTTCACTAATAAAAGTCTTTCAAATGCATCCAAATTACAGCGAAGCGCAACCGTACGGTGCCCTGCAGTGGTCAAAAAGGATGTAAACAGTGAATTTTGAACTGATATATTCTTGAAAACTCAGAGATGTGGATTCGGACGGCAATTAAATGACCCCACGACCTTGGTGTTTGTCAAAAAACAGTAGGTAATTCGGCCGGGGATTTTTACGTGGGTGGTGGGAGATAAACACTGACATTCTGGATTCGGACAGGAATAAAATCACTGACTAGCCCCTGTAAATTATGAAAATACCTTATGACCGCACTAGAAACAATTACCGTCCGAATAGGGCTTTACACGAAACAAAGTCACAAGATTAAATCTATTATCAACAAATATTGGTTTATCCCAGCTTCAGACTCTTTATTAAAGGACACCTTTAAACATCCTCCAATGTTCCCCTATAAAAGATCTCCAAACTTTGCGAACATGTTAGTTTGAGCAGATGTTATACGCGATGACACAAAAAAACGTGGCGAACCGACGACAGGGTCATGGGCGGCCAAGGCTCATTGATGCACGTGGGGAGCGAAGGCTGGTCCATGTGGTCCGATCAAACAGACGAGCCACTGTAGCTCAAATTGCTCAAGAAGTTAATGCTTGTTCTGATAGAAACGTGTCAGAATACACAGGGCATCGCAGTTTGTGGCGTATGGGGCTGGTCCCCGGTCCACCGCCGAAAGCACCAACATTGGGCATGTGAGCATCACATCACATGGTCTGATGAGTCACGTTTTCTTTTATATCACATGGATGGCCGGGAGCGTGTGAGTCGCTTACCTGGGGAACGCATGGCACCAGGATGCACTATGGGTAGAAGGCAAGCCGGCAGAGGCAGTGTGATGCTTTGGGCCATGTTTTGCTGGAAAACCTTGGGTCCTGCCATCCATGTGGATGCTACTTTGACACATCCCACCTACCTAAGCATTGTTGCAGACCATGTACACCCTTTCATGGAAACGGGATTCCCTGGTGGCTGTAGCTCTTTCAGCAGATAAGGCGCCCTGACACAAAGAAAAAATGCTTCAGGAATGCTTTGAGAAGCACAACAACGAGTTTGAGGTGTTGACTTGGCCTCCAAATCCCCCTGGGGTCCGTTCTTCGTACCTCGCTTAATACATCTGAGATGATTTGACAGATCCCAGATCTTTTAATCGTGATAACTGATGTCTGGCTAATTTGGTTCTTCAAACGAATTTGTGGATTAGATTTAAATATCTGGATTAAATTATCTAAGATCACTGCGCGTTCTTGTTTTCCCTGAAGAGGGCAGATGCATTGATACTCGAAACCATGATCAGCAATGCAGCGATTGGCTGGCGTCAAGACAGCAACGTAATGACATCATATCATTAAAAAAGCCACCTGGCAAAAAACTTGGCAAATTACACAAAAAAAAACACGAATATCTAGACCTTTATAAGGAAACAGCTAAACGACAAAACCAACATAAAAGTTATAATAGATCAATGATGCATATTCTTTTGTTTTTTTTAACATGATTAACAATTATTTATATTCACAGTTTTATACAGTATTTGTACACCCTTTACATTTTTATTTCAATGTTGTAATTACATTTTTAATTCAATTTGAAGCAGATTTGAAAAGTGACAGTATTAAAGTTTCTTAAGGGTCAAGATCAAATTCTCTGCATCTCCTGCGCTGCATCAAGCCACTCCCATAATATCCGTCATCACTTAAATTAATGCACGGCTCAGATTAACTGTGTGTAATATGTGTAAACCTCCAATAAAATTATAAAGTAATTATTCCATCACAAATAAATCGCTCAATCAAGTGGCTGTGTCTATAGTATTATACACAACATTATAATATTATATACATTCTCATATACAATTTAAAATTTGTATATTCTTATTATTTAAAATTATTATTATTGCCCATGGTTCAGTAATGAACTCTTGTAATAAAGTAGCAGTGGCTGGGACAGATTTGAAGTATCACCTCAAGATGCAATTCAATCCTGTTTACATGAAATAAGCCTGCTCGCCTGTTGCTAACATCTTGGTGTCAGATACCACAGCACACCTTCAGGGGTCTAGTGGAGTCCATGCCTCGACAGGTCAGGGCTGTTTTGGCAACAAAAAGGGGACCAGCACAATATTAGGATAATGTTATGCCTGATCGTGTAGGTCTAAGCACCTAATTAGCTGGGGGAGCGGTGAGTGCTTTGATTGGAGCCTTGCACTTTAAAGGGTTAGTTCACCCAAAAATGAAAATTCTGTCATTAATTACTTACCCTCATGTCGTTCGACACCCGTCAGATCTCCGTTCATCATCGGAACGGAAATGAAGATATTTGATTTGAAATCTGATGGCTCTGAAAGGCCTCCATTGGCACAATGGCACTTTACACTCTCAAGACCCTTAAAAGGTACTAAAGACGTTGTTACAAAGTCCATCTCACTACAGTGGTTCTAAAATAACTTTATGAATCGGCGAGAATAGTTTTTGTGCGCAAAAAAACCCTAAATAACGACTTGCATAGTGATGACGATTTCAAAACAAGGCATCATGAAGCTTCGAAGCGTTATGAATCAGTGAGTCGAATCAGCGGTTTGAATCGGCAAATTTCAGCAGTTTGGTGGTTTGACACGCGATCCGAATCATGATTCGGCTCACTGATTCATAACGCTTCGAAGCTTCATGATGCCTTGTTTTGAAATCATCATCACTATGTAAGTCTTTATTTAGGGTTTTTTTGCGCACAAAAACTATTCTCGCCGATTCGTAAAGTTATTTTAGAACCACTGTAGTGAGATGGACTTTGTAACGACGTCTTTAGTACCTTTTAAGGGTCTTGAGAGTGTAAAGTGCCATTGTGCCAATGGAGGCCTTTCAGAGCCATCAGATTTCCACTAAAATATCTTCATTTGTGTTCCGAAGATGAACGGAGGTCTTACGGGTGTCGAACGACATGAGGGTAAGTAATTAATGACAGAATTTTCATTTTTGGGTGAACTAACCCTTTAAAAACAAGTGATTGATGCATTCAAATGATAAGCTTTTCGAGACAGCACAGAACGACAACGTCACGTGAGCATAACCGCAATAGAAACGATAGTCCAAAATCTCTATCGGCTTACAAATTTCTACCGGTTAATCATGTTTACCGGTATATCGCCCATCCCTACTATCAAATAATCAGTGCTATAACAATCGCCAACACCCTAACTTAAGCACATCCTTAATTGTTTTAACTGCACATTTAATGTCCGAATTTGAGCAAAATCAAAGAGTCAATATTTCAGCAGCGCTTCTCATCGGATCATATTGTTTGTTTAGAAAAAGGACCCTTTTCCTGGTGAGGCTCCTATACCAAAAGAACGGCTCCAGAAGTTTAAGAGAGGAGAGAAACGCAGAGCGGTGAGTCCATCTTCTACATACATAGAGACTTGTCCAAATGCATTCATGTATATTTATTGTTTCGAGTCTATTCACCGTATAATGGAAGTCACTGTTAGGGGTGGGTAATATCTTCAAAATATTTATGCAAGTTGTTTTTTGCTGGAAATAATATTTTTATGATACCAAAATGATAGATCCCAGTGAAATTTCCAATCTCAATACCACAGAAATAAGATATTTACCTCAAAATATACTGATCAGAAAATGTGACCCAAAACACCCTAATGTACATTACTGATGACAAAAATATTACATTTCAATAAAATATAATCATGTGAGATCATGCATGAACCTATGGGAATGTCCTTTTACTGATTTTCACAGTAAATTGTATATCGCGGTCATTTTTTTCGGTCACATCAGTGTTTCATTCACCAAATGTCCATTATGTGTGTTTATATGAGGACTGGATTTCATGCTCTTTCTCTCTGGGATGTATCAGCCCGCAGGAGCCCGGAGGACGCTGAAAGAGACCATTGTGTTCTCAGAGTCCGTGTCTGCACTCGCTCAGAAACAGGCCGCACGATATGACCTCCTGCTTCCAGAGGATGCTGGGTAATGTAGTTCACACATTGTGGCAGATGACAAGAATGACACTGACTGTAAACCCCCAGAAATATGATTAAAAGAATAGTTCAACGTAAATGTTTCCAAAAGAGGGAGAAAAAAAAATATTGAGAGATCGATTATGTTGGTCAGAAGAGAAAGATTTGCCGTCACTCCTCCTTTGTTGTATTAGAAACACTCATACAGCAGTGTTAACTAGTTTTCTGAAATGTTATGGCATGGTAAGAAAACATATACCGCATCTTCACAGTCTGTGAAAAGGGTCCACTATCCACCAGTGCATTTAATGCTAAATAAAGTAAACTATTTCCTGTGAATGTGTGAGACTTATGATTCATTAGTCATATGATTCATTCACTAGTTAAGTAACTAGAAGAATAACAAGTGCAGTAAACTGTAAAATGATAAAATATGATGATAAATACCAGTTTGCAATATCAAGCAGCATAATGGACAGTTTTTGTTTGGCTAAAATAATCGCACATTCATGTTCATGTGAGCAAATTCTTTATGAGTGAGTCATTGAATCATTCATTTAAGAGATTTGTTTAAAAACGCTGATTTGTCCAGTTAGTAATGAAACAAGTGAATTCTTTATGAGTGAGTCATTGAATCATTCATTTAGGAGATTCATTCAAAAATGCTGATTCATCCAGTTAGTAATGAAACAAGTGAATTCTTTATGAGCGAGTCATTGAATCATTCATTTAGGAGATTCATTCAAAAATGCTGATTCATCCAGTTAGTAATGAAACAAGTGAATTCTTTATGAGCGAGTCATTGAATCATTCATTTAGGAGATTCATTCAAAAATGCTGATTCATCCAGTTAGTAATGAAACAAGTGAATTCTTTATGAGCGAGTCATTGAATCATTCTCGCAAACTGATTTTTTTTTTTAAATAACTTAAAATACATTTTAAATAGACTGCAGCAATTAACATTTTGCCAGAACCTCTAGTAAATGACATGTTATTTTATTTAGTTGTCGTGGGAGAATTGTGATCTCAGTTTGAAACAAAGAGATT
This sequence comes from Gobio gobio, assembly GCF_949357685.1. Lineage (NCBI taxonomy): Eukaryota > Metazoa > Chordata > Actinopteri > Cypriniformes > Gobionidae > Gobio > Gobio gobio. Next base: position 7,378,595 of record NC_137116.1, on the reverse strand, counting down.
GTGATTCTCAATTTTATCCAGAATCGTGCAGCTGTACATTCAGCGCATGCGTTCCCTATTGATGAGTGACCGATTTACAACAAATGTGGAAGCAAAACATCTAAGCTTAAAAAATAAGTTTGGGTTGATCAACCGAGAGTTTGAAGTTAACCCTTCTTTCAGGAATTTCTCCCAGAAACCTCAAATATTCAAGTTACAAATGTCAGTGCCTGCTCTTAGGTTAAAAATAAGCGGGATAGAAAAGAGTAGCTTGGACATTTGGTTAAACTACGCTTGTGTGTTTTTGGTGAACTGTTCTTAATTTTTTAATCTCATTAAGTAAATTTACACACACATTGAGCTTATGTCTGTCTGCCTGTCTTCAGCTTCCTGGAAGGAGACGAGGATGAAGACACATGTACAATCTCTCAAGATGACATAGCAGATGCGGTTGACATCACTTCTGGATCAAAGGTGAATTCTTTTAGGACTTTTGAACACTAGAAACTGCAGCAAGGCCAATAATAAACAGAACTTGTTGATCAGTTAAGCAAGAATGTGGTGCCAGTAGCCGCTTTCACACAAACGGTTTTTACTGGTAAATTACCTCTTAGAGATTGTATGTGAACCAGACCTTTTCAAAAAGCCTTTCCAATATGATTCTGTGTTAAAGAATAAGATTACCACAGTATGAGGTCAGGACAGACTGATGTCGGAAGTCTGCTTTGGGCTAATCACAAAGCTCTGGCGAAGATGATGCGATTAGTCTGTGCTGTTTACAGTGAGCTCAGCTGCTTTTTAATAGATTTTCTATGCAAACTTTAAAAATGCACCTCTAGACCCAATTCATCAGCACTGCGGCTCCGTGTTTTTAAGAGCAAAAATGCATTCTTTGTGATCAGACCCTTTACATCTGTCAATCAAAGTAAAGAAAAAAGTAGGGATGCACGATATTGGATTTTTGCCTATATCCGATATGCCGATATTTTTCAACTAATTTTGGCCGATATCGATACCGATATATGTTTATATTTTTTCCCTTTGTTTGGAAACCACCATTTTGAGCAAAAACATTTTTTTTTTTTCATTCTGATTTCAGATTTCTGAGGTCTCCTTTCTAAAAGGATACTTGTTAAACATAAATAAATGTTAATAAAGTTCTTTTTATAATAAGAGTATATTAAAAGCGCTGAAAATAACAATAATAAAGTTATTTTATTATAGTGATTTTTTTTTTTTATCCAGACAGATGCAGTTGTAACCTAAATATTTTATATTTGGATGTAATGTTTGTGCACATGAAGTGGGGGTGGCATGGCATCAGTTGATGCTGTCTTTAGCTTAAAAAAAAAAAATACAATAATTTTTGTGCTCCTTGGATTCTTTTTCATCATCCATTTCATAAAATTTTATTACAGAAAAATAAACTGTATATAAAAGTATTTAATTTACAAGTGTCTTGCTTGTGTTTTGACATCATTACTGCTTTATTTATTCAGAAAAAGAAGCAACTTCTATTTATTTGTGTATTCTACTTTTCATTTTATTACTATAACAACAGCGCCCCCACTAAATAGTAGAGTTGTTCCGATTCCGATACTAGTATCGGAAATATCACCGATACCACAAAAAATTCTGGCATCGGTATCGGCGAGTACTTGAACCCATGTACCGATCCGATACCATTTTCTTAAACAAGACCTATTTATGACCGCGAGCTTTGCCTAACCACTGCACGGTTCTTCTTCGGTGCTCAGAATGCATTGCAGACACAGGAAGTTGTGCTGTGTTGCCACAAAGAACCACTGTTTAGAGCAGCGAAGAAGAAATGAAAACGTGTTAGCAGTATGTCCGCTGTTTACCGGCTGTTTAGCAGTATTTCGTCTCTGTGTGGATGGCGAGCGCGCACACACACACACGCGAGTGACACTCGCCCGCTGTCTTTATAATCTCTGCCGTGTGTCACTATCAAGCGGCAAACTCCACCAGTTTGTCTACGTCCATATTCACAGTCTATGGGCACTATATGAGGACACGAATGCATAAACTGTCACTTCATGAGAATTTACCGTTTCATTTGGGAAAACTGTCATTAAAGGAACACAGACACTGAAATATTTTCACGGCAACCCGTCAAAATAAAAGTTTGGTTTAAAACAGTTTAAATTGACAGAATATATTAGGCTACTGCTGTACAGTAGATTTAGCTACGTCTCTATGTAATAATAATACGTCTCTTCTACTACTACTACTACTAATAATAATAATAATGCCTAGATGGTTGCTTATTTTTCACTTGTTTTGTTGTAAAGAGATTATTTTCTGATTAATCTATATTTTTATATTCCTACATTTATTTGTTGCACTGTTTTTTATACAGTACTGTTATATTGTACAACTAAAATACCTTTTTCAGTTTGCAGTGTTAGATTTGTGGCTGCATTTGAAGTTCTTTTTCGCTTAAGAAAAATAAATAATATTACTGTCAAATGAATGTCAGATAATAAAAATTCTGTAATGAATACAGTAGTTCACTGTATGTATTTTTTCATGTTTTATTAAGGGATAAGTTTGAAACACACCATAAAATAATTCTAGAAATTCATACAAGGCTAGTAGTATATACAGCTGTATATACAGATACACACCCAGGTATCGGATCAGTACTCGGTATCGGCCGATACCCTGAGCCCAGGTATCGGGAAGGGAAAAAGGGTATCGGAACTAGGGCTGCTCGATTATGGAAAAAATCATAATCACGATTATTTTGGTCAATATTGAAATCACGATTATGTAACACGATTATTTATCATGACTTTGGGAATGTTTGTATTTATTAAAAATACACCTTTCAACAATTCAATTGAAATTGTAACATTTGTTGTACTTTTTGAACTATTAAAATAAATAATATAACATATATTCAAATCAAAGTATAAAAGTATTCACGTAAAAATGATAACCACAAATAAATAAGATCAACAATATGGTTCGGCTAGATATGCTTTTCAGGTACGTCTAACATTAGTTTTCAGGTACAGAAATGTATCAAATGTAAAATAACATTGCATATTTGAGTGCATAAATTAAAGATGAATCCTATTAAACTTACAAAAGCTATTCAATCCGGATCGGATATGCGTCGTCTTTATCGACTGTATAAAGTTCACTTAAGGCATATACAGACTATGTCTGCTAGGATACTCATCAAGATGGACATGTTGACATACGTTTTGTGTGAGTTTGTCCGTTCAAGAGCAAGACTTGAAAGAGAACTCAATATTTGCGCGCTGTGAGACCTGTGCACGCTCTCGGATGAGCGCACAGAGATACATTTTCTCACTGCGCGCGGCTTCTTATTCACGTCTTCTGGCACTAAACCCGGGTGACGACGGTGAAAACGACTGGTCATATTCAAACATACTGCAGCACTCGCATGCATTGAACAAAGTTTACAAAGAGAGAATTATTTGAAAAATATTAGGGGAAAAAAGGACGTTTACACGGCACCCCTGCTCTCGTCAGTTTTTGTTTCTTTATTAGATTGTCATAGGTCACTCTGTGTTTAATTTTCAAGTGGTTAAACAAATTCGTGGTGTTCCCTTGCGTTGCAGCCACTACCATGTAGAAAATCTTGCACGTCGCATGTTTCTGCTCGTCGTCTGTTTCCTCGAAGCCAAACTGTTCCCAGACAACGGAGTTGGTTTTGCCTTTTTTGCTCACCAAACGCTGCTGTAACTGCCCTCCTTCTGCCATCTTTACTCGCGCCGAGTTTTTAAATTCCAGCGGATGATATGCACACGAGACTCACGAACTGAGAGAGTTTGTGGCTTCGGGAGGGGCGGATGAACGCGTGCGCGTTTCATTCAGAACGCAAGACAAAATAAGAGTGTTCTTGCAAAACTGAACATGGCAAAATCATCGTTTTTTTCTCGATTGTACTATTTTGGTGATCGTTGGGAGGCAAAATCTAAATCGAAATTCGATTAATTGCACAGCCCTAATCGGAACATCTCTACTAAATAGGCTATATATAACATTCTACTGGGCGGGCACTAGGACCTGGAGGGGCTTCAGCTTGTTTTGGGCTAGTTTTGTTGTGAAAACCTGGCAGTCCTGGGTTGATTCACAAATTCAAGGCAGCATTTAAAACTGTCAAAATAAATCACTGTACATGCAATGTATTTGCTTGTTTTCACTTCAAGAATGACCACACGGCTGACATGATCTTATCGCTGTAGCAGTCCTTGCACACGTGAGTTATTGCAGGCTCCAACACGTTATCATATCGGCAAGGCATATCGGCGTAATTTTTTGTATCAGCCGTTGCCGGTTTTTATATTTTAAGCGTTTATCGGACGATTCCGATGTCGTGCCGATAATATTGTGCATCCCTAGCAAAAAGCGCTTCTCAGACAACGGTGCAGCCAATTTTTTTGATGACCCGATTACATCTTCTTTTTAAAGTGACCCATATCTGATATCTGCATTTACACTACACTTGACAAAACAAACTAAAAATAGCATCATGATGTCAAGAAATAAATTTCAATAGTACAGTTTAATTTATTGACTTGGAATTCATAGAAAAAAAATGTATGCAATAGTTTATCTGTATATAAAATCATTATATAGTACAAATTCTTCAAGACAGTGCTTATGTCCACAGATCCGCTGTAGACGTTAGTGTGCACTAATGGTCTGGTGGTAGAGCTTTTGTTGAGCATGTCAGAGGTTCTGGGTTCGAATGTTGGTAAAAAGACTGAATGTAATTGCTTGTGTGAAAAGCATGTATGGTATGTTCACCAGAATATTCAATCTGGTAATTTTACATTAAATTTACCATGTTTAATGTGTAAAAGGGGGTAATAATGAATTTCACAGATGCATATTGCTGCTTTGTGTCCTCAGACTGAGGCCTTTCATAAGCGTGTCAAATCGGCCCCTGCAGCCTCGTCCCCGAATTAATTTATATTCAAAAGCACAGATAAAAGCTTGAACATGAATGCTCTTTTCTGCTTAGATGTTCCAGTGATAAATGTGTTGTATTATGTGTTGTCCAGGGAACCCTTCTTCTATTATTGAACCATATTTAATTTAGATCAAGCCACATGCAGCAGTGTTGCGAAATTACAGAAAGAGAAATGATTCAAATTAAATGTCTTTGGAAATCAAGGAAAAATCGAGTATTTCTGCTTTGCAACTACCCATTTGTTAAATATGACATATTTAGAAAGTGAACAAGCATGTTTAAATGGTAGTGTAAAATCGACCTTAGCAAACACAGTTTTCATGTCCCGCTGCACTCAGAGATTCACTGTATTTGGTCTGTTCTCTCCCCACAGTACTTCAACTTGCATCTCTCCCAGTTTGGGCCGTATAGGCTTGACTACAGCAGAAATGGACGGTATGTGCTAAAGGATTTATGCATGTATTCTAGTTCAGAATGGATGGATAAGTTGATGTACTTATATTAAAAGGGTCAGTAACAACTAAGTGTCTGATATAATTTCAAACTTGTTTATTAATAAATGTTGGGGGAAACCACTTCTTATGTGTTTATAAATTAAAAACCCATGGGTCATTTCCAAGTGGAGCACCAGGTCTGTCATTCATAGCAATGTAAATATCAACTTTACGACTGCAACTTTACACGTGTAAATGTTCCAAAAAATACAAATTAGCTGTTTTTAACTTTTTATTCATCAATGAATCCTGAAAAAAAATATTAGGCAGCAAAACTGTTTCCACCATTGATATTAAATCATCATAGATGCTGAAAAATCCAATAGTATTCAGCTGCAGCCCCACAGCACACAGTTTCAGAACCCCATCCATGGAACCGGAAGTGAGGGGCGGGGCTTAAAGAGCACCTATCATGGAATTTTGAAATTTACCTTTCATGTAGTGTGTAACATAGATCTAAGTGAACAAAAACATCCTGCAAAGTTTTAAATATGACAGTGCACCGTATATATAGTTATTTTCTTTCAAAAGTAAGAGTCGACTTTGAGTCATTTTTAAGAATCGTTAGAAGACCGAAGCTTTTTCTCTGACTAGATGGCGTCAACTTGTCAAGTTATCTGAATACGATACGCCCACTTATTGCTCTCCAAGACGCCAGTGAAAACTAGAAAACATCATGGCGACGAGACGCTGTGTTCTGAAGTTAACTTTTTTTCATCTGCCCAAGGATGAGCATTTGAAGACTAAGTGGCTTGAAGGCAAACCATACATCGTCGCGATTGTGTGTTTATTAGTCTACAAATGTCTCTATTTGCATGTTTCGCAATCTCAGGAAGCTTTTATTATGGACTTCTATTATGGCACATGGTATCTTCTTCGTCTGTCTGTACCATATATGGACTACATGTGCACAGAGCGCCCTCCGGCTGCCAGTATGAATTGAAAACAACACATAAGAGACTCAATCGCTCATGATTAGGCTACATCTGCGCATTTTGAGGAAGTATTGAATAAAAAATACTCCTCTGTTTAGAAATTTGACACAGACATATGAAAATCTATCAATATTTCTCCTCATCTGCACACTTTTGAACTAAAAGCCCTGAGGGATGTTGATTTGTCGCGAGTCTTAGTGAGGAGAATAGAGGAGTTTTTTTATGAATGAGATCAGCTGAGGCTCATATGACAATCAAACGGTACCGACGCGTTGTTCATATTCATAACTCCTGACACATATTAACAAATTACTGTCACTATAAGACTTTGAGAATAAAACAGAGGTAAAAAATGGAAGCTTGACTCTTAGATCTTTTAAATGATGTATAGATTGACATGGTAATTACTTACATCTGACAGTCATTTGAGCTAATTTAAACAAATAAAGCTTGAGGACGAATGCGCCCTAAATCCAGTTAAGAGGTTTCCGAAAACCATTTATGGTGATGTGCATTCCGTTTCCGAAAATATCTGCACAGACTATACCAATCACAACTGACTGGGTCATCGGACCAATCACCGCAGATTAGAGTCACGTAAAGGCGGGGTTTTGAAAAGTGAATCACTAAAGGAATCATTTGAGAATCGCTGTCAAAACAGGTAAAAATAAATGCATATTTTAAGAAAACTAAAGTCTTTTTTGTCATTGCATGCATGCAAAACTGTTGTTGGGGACTTCTAAAACAATATTTGGAACATTTTAAATGCCATAATAGGTGCTCTTTAAACAGTCATGGTTGCACTATCCATATATGTAATCGTCTTTTGTTAAATTTTGATTGGATCAATGTCTACAATATTTAACAACAATACTTTTAAATAAAGTCACTTTTCTGTTCATATAATATGAACAATGTCCTGATGTACAATGATCAACATTTTAAAACATAGCCTATGGATCATGCTTAATATCAATGCATACAGTAGTTCATGGAAACGGGCTAAAACTGTACACAGTTTTTATTTTTAAAATATTAATAAATGTATAACATGTTGTAAAGTGTTTCCCATTTGAATATAGATATATTAGTATTATTTCGTTCACATTCATGTTGTTACAAATAATACTGAAAGAAAATAGCCTATGAGATTTAATGTTAATGGACACAAACACTGTAGTTTATTGTTACTTCAACAATACTAAAACTTTTTTTATTATTTAAAAAATATATTAGGCCTAATACATTTGTAACATGTTATAAAGTGTTTCCCATTTGACTCTATATTCAATCGTATTATTTCGATTGAAAATAGACAGAGATTGTGACATTTCTATTTGTCAAATAAAAATAACCATTTAATACAAGTGAAAAATGTGTTTCTCTGAAAGAAAACAAATAGGACATATATAAAATATTTCTAAAATAATAGGTTTAAAACAAATTTAAACGGCACATAATAAAAAATAAAAACATGCAAAAAAGTTATTTTAAAACACAAAAACTTGTGACTCTTAAGCCCATATCATGGCATTTCTGTAGAAATGCTTGAAAGATGAAAGTGTTTTCATCCCTGAAAAAGAAATGAATACGTTTTATTAATTATTTAATATTAAGACAAATAATATCTTTTGACAAATGCAAAAAAGCTTTAATGATAAAACGTGAAAGACGTGAACAGATTCAATATTCTGGTGTGCTGCGGGGCTGCAGCTGGATATATCTCAAATTCAGCTTTGATCACAGGAATAAATTATACTTTATGTATATTAAAATAGAACATCATTATTTTAAATGGTAATATTTCATAATATTACTGTTTTTTTCTGTATTTATGATCAAATAAATGCAGTTTTGGTGAGCAGAAGAGACGACTTTCAAAAACATAAAATATGAATTATTCCAAACTTTTGACCGGTACTGTGGTATGTATGTATGTATATGAAAAATACTGTACCTTGATTAATAATATTCTGACAATTGTTTCATTGGCAGATTGTTTGTATTATACTCATAATCATATAAAGTGTGTGTGAAGTAGATTTCTGTTGCAGTGCTCTTCACTCGTCTCACTCACATGTACACACACATTTTTGGAACCTAGTAAATGCATTTTTGTCTTTTCTTGGAACTGCTATAAACATGTTAACACATTATTATTGACAGACAACTGTCTTTTCCCCTGAAAACTGTCAGTTTTTACCAGTCATTTTTTCCATTTAAAACCATAATTAATCTTATTAATCAAAGTCAAAATCAAATGATCAAATTTGAAAGAAAAAACAAGTCTGTTCTTTTTCTCAGGACATTTACATTAAGAAAAATTGAAAATGTGTTCATTATAGAAGAGGTTAATTAAATTGCCTTTTGTATTTATTTATTTATTTATTTATTTGTCTGCAACAGGCATCTGCTATTGGGTGGAAAGAAAGGTCATGTTGCCTGCATCGACTGGCAGTCCAAAGACCTGATGTGTGAGATGAATGTCATGGAAACGGTGAATGACGTCAAGTAAGTGCACCTCCATTAAGACGCATCTCTTCTGTCGCACATGCTTCACATGTAGTGTAGTGACTATTCTCCCTTTTAGAAAATGCTGAATATATTTTTAGATTTTGTTTTGCCTGGCTGGCTAAAACAATGATTTTAAAGCTTGTCCAAACCCTTGTCTTCGTGAACAGTAACGCCAGTGTCTGACTGACCAGTTTTCAGCTGATTTCTAGTTGTAAGCCTCATTTCTGTAATCACTGGGAAATCACCGGGAGTTTTTGGGTGCGGCAGAGTTAATTGTTCCTTCCATCTATAAAATATCACTTGGAAATATCAGCCTGTCGACAGCTTGCGGTCTCTGGGCTGTGGTAGTAGGGTGGGTGATAAAACTGTTCAAATTATAATGTATACTGCTGATGATATTTGGTCTGGACTCCATCACAGCTTTCATTGGTCGAGGATCACCCATCTTGACTGACATGTAACTCAACCAATCACAGTTAGTTTTGTCCTGCGTCATGTTTAGGGGCATGAAAAGTCAACAATAACAGACTGGCGTGTAAAACTCCTGGGCACTGTGAAATAGAGATGCACCGTTCATTTTTACTATAAGTTAATTTAAGACATTATTTAACTAATTTAAAGGTGCACTATGTAAAATCTTTGTAGTAAAATATCCAAAAACCACTAGGCCAGTGTTATACATTTTGTTCAGTTGAGTACTTACAATATCCCAAATGTTTCCAACTATTTGTAAATGGTGAGAAAAATGCTATTTTAACCAAGGAACCGGGACGTGTGAAGGAGTCGCCTGTCGATTGAATCTGCGTTACCCCCGGTTTCCGGTTTTATTTTGCAGAAATGCTTTACTCTTACTGCAGTGTGAACAAGTGCCATAGCAGCCCCCGCGCGAATGCACAGAATAACGTCATAACATCATTTTCAACACACTTGGATGTATCTAATATAATAAACAGAGCTGCGTTACCTCATACACAAGACCGGAAAACCGGAAGTGGTGCCGGCGACTGTAGCAAAATAACAGTCCGGCCTTGCTCAGCTCCCAAAACACTCGGTCCTGCTCTCCTTCATACTACAGTAACGTTAATAATCGCATCCATGAACATAATTTCTGCCCGAGTCCTATCCCTATTCTTTTCCACCGGCTGTGAGGTGAAGACCACATGTCCCAAGATTCTGCTCTCAAATGTGGCGTCATCAAACTACGCCTTTTGTTTTGAATAGGCGACCTCTAGCTTTAAGACTGCTCTTATGAGAATACTCCACAAAACTGGCATTTTGGCATAATTCTGTGTTATTTTTTGTTCAAGTGTGAAAGAGAACTGGATTCTGTTGCTCTGTCTGTGTGCGTCGTTTGTGTGTGTCATAGTCAGGACATTCTCAGACAGCGCATTCTCTTTTGTCTTTCTGTGCGTCGTGTGTGTCATAGTCAGGACATTGACAGACAGTGTGTTCTCTTTTGTCTCGTTGCGCTTGAATAGTTTAAAAGCATTTGCATGAATAAGAGCGTGATCATATAATGTAACGCTAGCCAAAGGATGACCGAAAAAACGGATGCTGTGTTAATTGCGTTAAACTGGAAAAATGTATTGCATGCATTAACATTGACCGCACTAGTTTTTATCACTATGCCTGTGCTTTAGTCATGAGTTATGGTCTCACTCTCTGTGCTCCTCCAGGTGGCTTCATACGGAGGCCATGTTTGCTGTGGCTCAGAACCGATGGCTCTACATCTATGACTCTAAAGGTGTGGAGCTCCACTGCGTGAAGAAATTCAACGACGTCTTGAAGATGCAGTTTCTGCCATACCACTTCCTACTCGCCACTGCGGTGCGTCAACAAATGCTTCTGGCAAAACCTTGAACTCCTTTAAGGCTTTGTTCCAAATAGAAATGACGGTGCACTGTTATTTTGAAAGTACTGAAAAAGTTGTTTGTTCAGTGTCAATGTACAGTTTATTCATTTCAGGCTATTCTAGAGTTTAGGAGCCAAGTGTGAGAGGCTTCAGTAGACTCAAAAGTCCAGCATTTTGTGTCCTTAAAGTGCAAGATTGGTTACATACAAAGACGCTAGACCATCTAGGGCCTTATAAGTGAGCAGCAATATTTATAAACGATATGGATGGTTATCTTGTAGGGCCAGTTGTTCAAAACATTTAATCTGGATCAAAATTTTCTGGATTTGGAAATCCCAAATTTTGCTATCCAGGATCAGGTAAACCATCTTACTTTGTGCCGTTTTTTTCAAAGCAAAATTGGATTGGATCAGCCTGATCCAGATACACACTTTTTCAGATTACCAAATCTGGATTACTAGTGCTCTACGGAGCCCCTAAAGGGACACGGTGATGGAAAAAATGTGAGTTGGGGAAAAAAAAATTAAAATGCTTTTGCGCGCTCTCTCAAGAAAAGTTTCACGTAGCGTTCACCTGAGAAACCTAGCGTTTGCTTGTGAAGAACTTTTGACTGGTTCATCTCTTATAATTGATAAGAAGTAAAAAGTCTTATAAGTGATAAAAAAAAACACTTTTAAAATTTAATATAATATTTTTGTTTGATATTTACAGCTGTTTGGGGATTATTTTATGGCGGCTAAATATTTTATTACTTTGACTGTAGGCTACCAAAAGGCTTAATGTCTGCTTCTAATGTATTGCTTTAACAATTAGCCTAACTAATCAAGAGCAAAATAATGTGTTTGTGTATTATATAATACAAAATGTTGTATTTTTCGACCAGTTTTAAAGTTTTGCTACATTTTCTTCCTGGAATCCACCTTGAAATCCTACCCCCTGTTGGGATCAGGATAATCCTGTTTTTTGGATCAAAGTTATCCAAATCCAACTGATAAATTTTGAACAACACAAACTGAAGGTTTGATCCAGATTAAAACTAGATTCTGTGATCTAATCTGTTTTCAGATTCCTTCTTTCCCTTTTTGAACAACCCATTTTCAAGATTTGATCCAATCCGATGGCCGAAATCCGATCAGATTACTTTTGAACAACTGGCCCGTAGGGATAATAAAATTAGGGTGATGTGATCATATATACTTGACCAGCTGCATTTTTGGACTAAATGTAGTGTTTTATTGAAGATGCAGGACTACCATCTTTAGCAGGGTTGCCAACTCTCACGCATTTGGCGTGATACTCACGCTTTCAGGCTGTGTCTCACGCTCTCACGCTGCCCAACATAATCTCACGCCAAATTGCCAAACCTGCTTTTGATATTAAACAAAGTCTCAGCTTTTACATTTTTAAAAAAAAGTTTTAATGTGAAATTCAAACAATAAATAGCGTTTTGTCGCTACTATGGCATAACAGTTAAAGCCAGAGTGTTGAAAAACGCAGTTGCGACATGCTCTCTCATCCCCCGGCGGCGCGCGGTCACGTGCTTCACGGAGCTCTCAATACTTTCAATACAAGTTTTGGTAAACAGTACAGAATAGTGTGCATTGATTATTACGACAACCATACAGGATCGTTTTATAATGGAGAGTGATGGAGATCAGTGATGCGCGGGTCAATGTATAAACAACCCGCACCCGACCGACGTTTTCAACTAACCCGCCCGCAACTCGGACCGCAAAAAAAAAAGAAGAAAATATTGTACCCGACCCGCTTCCTGACCCGCATTTTTTTAAAGTAATAAATGCTCATCGTAGCTCATTGGGCCATTGAGGAAATGTTTCAGGCCCTGACGTGGTGCGCTCAGAGGTGCAGCGGCGAGAGCAGGCAGTTCTTGAGGCGGCCCATAATTTTCCATTTCAGCTGTCTAGATGCATACTATTGATGAACGCGATGTTTATGTTTCGACCCGGCTTGAAGGTCATCAGCAGGTCAACTGCGAGAAAGCCCTTAAGAGCTAGTTTTCACTTTATGCCAGCTGAGTGATGTAGTTGCTTTTGAATAGAAGCTTCAACTAAATTACATGTTTATTACATAACACTAGACTATAGGCTATCATACAGCATTCAGAAAAAGAACAGTTTGCGCTCCTAATGGATTGATTTATTCATTTAGGCTATTTTGTTTCATTTTCTTAACAATTAAGATGCTGCATGTGTTTATCCAGTCTAATCGATGTGTGCGTCTCTCCCCTGACAACAAAAATCCCGCCCCCTCTCAGAAAATACATAAAACTGACTTTTCTGAGCTATATGCGTTTAAAAGTAGCCTATTAAAATGGCACAATGGCATTGCTCAGTTCAACGTGTTGGGAAAGCGGGCATTTTGTCCCGCGTCAGTATTTATTAAAAAGTTAATAACGCTCAACATTCAAAAGGAAAATAAGGATGACCCGACCGACCGCGACCCGAATATCATTAAAAATTATTTTGGATGACTCGTTACCGCGGGTAACCGCGGGTGACCGCAGGCACCCGCTCATTTTGGATCAACCCGCGCATAACTGATGGAGATGCAACAATGTTAACATTAATGTTAATGTTTTTTATTGTATTTAGCCCTCAGGTATTCCTTAATAATTGGTCACACTCAAAGGCTACTCATTGATGATCAAATGTGTCCATACACTATTTTTCAATTGAATAAATGTTCTATATTTTAGTTCAATAATATTTATTGAATATTTTGAGATATTTTGGTACTAAATACTATTTGTGCAATAATTATGGTCCATTAATGACCACTTAAAATATTTTTCTTCTAATATTTGTATTATTTATATTACAATTAGTACAGTAATTAAGGTTCAATTAGAGAATTCTTATTCAAAGAGGCAAATTAGAGTCATTTTGTGGCCCGAAAATAATAATTTCCATTTGTAATGCCATTACCCACTGGTGCCTTTATGGCTTTTTAATCAATATACATGTATCTAATCTAGTTGCTCAAAAAAGTATTGCAGTTTTGCATTTTAATAAATATTTAGATATGATCAAACACTAAATTTCTTTAAATGTGAAATTTTTAAATGTTAATAACGTACATATCCTTATTTCCTATGTGAAAAGTAGGCTATGAATTGATACTGAAATCGAAATCGATATACCGTCAGGGTACAGTGTTTTCCATATGTGAATAATATGTTTTCACCTTTCAGAGTGCCACAGGGTTTCTGCAATATCTGGATGTGTCCGTTGGTAAAGAGATCGCAGCCATCTGCACAAAAATGGGGCGGCTGGATGTGATGGCGCAGAACCCGTATAATGCAGTGATTCACCTGGGTCACCCAAACGGTACCGTCAGTCTGTGGTCGCCCAACCAGAAAGAGCCGCTTGTGAAGATGTTGTGCCATCGGGGTGCTGTGCGTTCCTTAACGGTGGATAAAACCGGCATGTGAGTATCATTATACACTGGAGGAATTCACTTCAGTGCCTGACTCGAGAAATTATACAAATCAGAATTTTTTTTTTTTTTTTTAAAGGAAAAAAATGTGCCATGGCAATACGCAAGTCAGGGCTCGACAGTGCGAGCATTTGCGACTAAAAATAGATGTGTGCGAATTGTACAATGTATTTTTGAGCATGTGTGCAAATAAAAAAATCCATGCGGATCAGTTTTCTTAAATGTAAGATCATAAAAAGTCTTCAATGCCTTAAATGGTATAACAAGCGGCTTAATGATCATTTTAAGGCATCTTTTATTTTGGGTATGAAAAAAAAACATAAATCACGATACTGCCTAATGTGATTATTAAACTTCAAAAGGCTATGATTTCATTAAATTAATGTGAGCACTTCACGTTTCAAAGCCTGAACGTCTTAAGCCCTATTCGCACAGGATTAGTATTACCTGGTGACCTCTAGTAATTTCTAATGATTGCGGAGGTTGTCTGTGATCTTAATCCCGTGTGAATTGGCCATGTCTGTAATTTGTGAAGTAAAAATTCCCCCACAAATTACTTGCCATGTTTGGCCGAACACCGAGGTCCTGTGATAATATTAGTCCCGTGCGAATCGGCATCTCTGTGATTTGGCATAGTCATATATAATTTTTCAAGGTTTTTGTTTCCTGTGCACCTTTTTCGTGAAGACTAGAGGCTGCGTTGGAAACTTTTTGAAGTTCAGTATACAACTATACAATGTGCAGAAAGAGAAAGCTGAAAACCATCAGAAGAGCAAAAACAAAAAGAGTAGATTAGATGGAGATGGATGAAGTGAGGGTGAGGAAATTTTCCCAATGGTTAATTGACATGTGAGAACACCGGTATCACCGGCGGGGGCTTTTAAATCGCTATTTCTAAACTGAAAGTAAAATGTGCACGTCCGCACGGGCATTCATAACTGTGCAGAGCAGCGCAAGTGTTTAATTTCAATTACTTACTATTGAAGTTGAGCTTTTGTATAAAAATATTAATTCTTTTTATTATTATAAAAATCAAAACGACGGAGGGGGCAAGTGATGTAGCTAATCGGTGGCTGAATCACCGACTATCGCAGCAAGCCTAGATGACATGTATGGCAGCATGCGGTAAGCATTTTGTTTGATATATCATACAGCTATACCTTTAACGACAAAATATTTCCAAGTCTTGACATAAGTCAGTAATTTTGAGTAAAATCCAATGCTTCACTTATCCCGTGCGAATGGGGTAATTTCTAAATCACACGAGGTCCACAGATAATACCTATCCTGTGCAAGTAGGGGCTTTAGATGCTGACATGGCATGAAATAAAACAATCTGAAAGCCTGAAGATGGCGCTGTTGTTCGTTCAACAGGCTCACGCAATCAATGAATAGCGCATATTTATGCCAGTCCCAGTGTATTTCGGGCTTGTTTATTAAATAAAAATCACGCCGCGTGTCCAATTTCCACCCCGGTTATTATTTGGTTATCCAAACTGTATGTAATTTAAATTTAATTTCCATTTAATTTAAAGTAAACTATTGTAGCTTCTGTCTGGGACGCCCCGTCACAGGGAGGAAAGACTAAGAACATTATTTGACACATATTATTAAATATATAAATTTTACTAGTATCAGTGTTATTATAGTTAACAAAAATTAAAACCATAAAAAAATCTTTACTTGAAATAAATAAATGTTAACTGACATAAAATAAAATGTATGAAATCTTAAACTTAGGTTAATTTCAACTACCAGTAAATGAAAATAAGAAGTTATTTAGTTTCATTAACCTGATGTACCATACTAAAACATTTTTTAAAATTTCAAAAACTAAAAAAAAAAAGATAAAACTACAGAATTACTCAAATGAAAATGTAAGCAGAATTAAATTGAATTTAAAATAATTTTTCACCTTAGGAGCACAGGTGCACCTTGGGAAAAAGTAAGCGTCAAGCCCTGCAAGTATGTGGTAGTTCTTGTGCCTTCTATGGGTATTGAAAACTCAATGGCAATTTTCCAGAAAAACTGGATCATGGACTTGGGCCGTCAATATTTCCTGCAGCATCTCATTCTGTGTCTTTGCTATTTTGCAGATGTGTTTTGTCCATATGCGTTCTTCATCGGATGCTTTCCGTGTCAAATAGGTTATTTATATTCAGTGTCAATTATTATGGGTTTAGCTGTTGTAGCCCTGAACCATACTTTACAAGACCCTTCATGTATACCAATGAAATGTCATATTTGTTTCTTGCAGGTACATGGTGACGTCAGGTCTGGACAGGAAGTTAAAGGTGTACGACATCAGAGCGTTTAAACCTCTTCACTCCTGTTTCCTCCCTGCTGGAGCCTCTTGTCTGTCTCTGAGCCAGAGAGGACTGCTTAGTGCTACTACTGGAGATATTGTACAGGTAGTGTACAGATAAACTTCCTGGATCAACATCCACAGTCCTAACCCAACCCTTAACAATACCTATCCCTGAAATCAGACCAATTGTAACAAAAATCAATCTCAGGTCAAGTCGCCTTTATATGTATAATGCTTTATACAGTACATATTGTTTTAAAGCAGCTTGACAGCGATAAACAGGAAAATCAAGGTATTTGTCATATTTTGGATGAATAAATCAAAAGTAGGTCAGAACACTTAAAGGGACAGTTCACCCATTTACTCGCCCTAATGTCGTTCCAAACCCGTAACAGACCCTAACAAACAATCCCTAAGACCAACTGAAAATTTGGTGATTGCGATTTTGTACACCTATATGGCTAGGCTACTTTCTCATTCCTGCGTGATAGTCACGGATCTTCGCGGCCGTACCATGGCTGCAGCAGCGCAATGATATTACGCAGCGCCTTAAAGTAGCCTCCAGCTAGGTAACTTTCAACGTGACCGTATGTGACCAATGTGACTTTCAGTGTTTTCTCCCAGTCAAAAAAAAAACGAGACGTTTTTTTTCAAAATTACGTTTTTACGCCTGCCATTTTGCGCGTCGGTGTGCACACTCACATTGGCGCCCTTTGTTTAGTCACGAGGCGTTAAACGTCGTTGTCGGTGTGAACAGGCCTAAACTCCGTTAACATATTCAGTAAAAATTCAAAAATGTTATATTTATAACATATGATACAGTTAAGCAACATCACACGACCAAGAGTGCTGTCTTCCTGAATACCATTACGATCGAAAATGTGACATTTAACTGGGTTTCCATCCAAACGTGAAGCAAATTTTTTCAAAGTTCGCAAAAAAGAAAAGAAAGGAAACAAACAAATGTGAATTAGATGCATTTCCATCAAGTTGCTGGAGCGGATGATGGTCGTATTGGTAACCTAGAAACCAACAGTAAATAAAACAAGGCACACGTAGAAAATGGAGACAGGACTGCAATTATTTACGATTGGGCAAGTTATAAATCTAATAGTGCAGTTTTTAATCACCAAACTGAATGCTTTGCACAGAAGAATTGCAAAATATTTGATGAAGGCACTAGCAGCAAGGTCATCATATGGGAAAGATGACGTCACAGTATTTTTGTGAGGTCGTAGTAACCAGACATTTTACTCAACCTTTGGCTACGACATTTCAGAACGTCAGAGGCCACATTTGAAATGTTAAGCAACATTATTGACACCATCAGGAAACAGCCGATTAGTCACGTGGGTCAGTTCGCTACATCTGAATATTGGATGCAATATTGGCTGTTTTTTGTTCTGTTTCAGCAGCGAAAATAGTTCCAAATGAAGATCACAGCAGAAACATTGCGCATCTCACAGCAACACACTTTCAATACTAAATGATTCATTGTTTTCAAACGAATCGAGTGAAAGATTCAATGACTCATTCATAAACAACTGCCTCATTCTTGAAAGAATCAGCCGTGTGAATGAATCGTTTGAATGATTGACTCACTCATTAAGATGGTTTAGTTAAATAGATGGTTTGTTTAGTTTAGTTTCATGACATCTGTATTGCAAACCCCTCCATGTTGCTGTTGTTTTTGGCATATGCCTATCAACGCAATGTCACTGTTGTAGAAACCAGATATTCCGGAAAACAAAAGAGTGCCACGGGGACACACAGATCAGATTTGAACAGTTGCCATACCCAGTATGGCCAGTCAATAATTTGGATCAGATTCCAATCAGATTTGAACTGACGTGTGAAGGTAGTCTTAGAGTTGTCTGTATGCATCCACAGGTTTATCAGAACGTTTGTGGAAGCAGTCCTTTATCCAAACCCTACATGGCTCACCGGCTTCGAGGGCAAGTCTGCGGTGTTGCGTACTGCCCCTTTGAGGATGTTCTGGGAATCGGACATGGACAGGGCTTCACCAGCATGATTGTTCCAGGTAAGACACAAATACATCACAGTTCACACAAAGGACATGCTTACTCCTTCATGCCTGGAGTCTTGCATGTAGCTGTGTTAAGTTTTTATATATAATGTGTATATTATGTATGTGTATATATGTTTTGTTTAATTTCAATTAATGTTTATTTTATTTCAGGCAACAAAATGTATGATTTTAGTTGTAGTTTCAGTTGCTGTGTCGATAAGACTAAAAGTTAATCGTTCAGCATATGTAGTTGTTAAAACAAAGCTTTTTATATTAAACAAAGGAATCTGTCAAATTTCACCCTCTGACCTGGAACCAGTAATAAACTCTTACATTAACACGCGGCAGATAGAATGGGATAAATGCCACGGAAAAAAGACACCAAAATGAAGTAAAATGCTCCCTAAATTCAAAATAAGGGGGCAACAATGGCCCTGCACAATTAATTGTAGCCTAATTGTGATGGCTAGACGACTGGGTCAGAGCATCTCCAAAACTGCAGCTCTTGTGGGGTGTTCCCGGTCTGCAGTGGTCAGTATCTATCAAAAGTGCTCCAAGGAAGGATCAGTGGTGAACCGGCGACAGGGTCATGGGCAGCCAAGGCTCATTGATGCACGTGGGGAGCGAAGGCTGGCCCGTGTGGTCAGACCAAACAGACGAGCCACTGTAGCTCAAATTGCTCAAGACATTAAGGCTGGTTCTGATAGAAAGGTGTCAGAATACACAGTGCATCACAGTTTGTTGTGTATGGGGCTGCATAGCCGCAGACCAGTCAGGGTGCCCATGCTGCCCCCAGTACACCACCGAAAGCGCCAACAGTGGCACGTGAGAACTGGTCCATCAGAACTGGACCACGGAGCAATGGAAGAAGATGGCCTGGTCTGATGAATCATGTTTTCTTTTACATCATGTGGATGGCCGTGTGCGTCGCTTACCTGGGCAACACATGGCACCAGGATGCACTATGGGAAGAAGGCAAGCCGGCGGAGGCAGTGTGATGCTTTGAACAATGTTCTGCTGGGAAACCTTGGGTCCTGCCATCCATGTGGATGTTACTTTGACACCACCTACCTAAGCATTGTTGCAGACCATGTACACCCTTTCATGGAAACGGTATTTCCTGGTGGCTGTGGCTCTTTCAGCAGATAATGCGCTTACCACAAAGCAAAAATGGTTCAGGAATGATTTGAGGGGCACAACATTGAGTTCGAGGTGTTGACTTGGCCTCTAAATTCCCCAGATCTCAATCCAATCGAGCAACTGCGGGATGTACTGAACAAACAAGTCCGATCCATGGAGGCCCCATCTCACAACTTACAGGACTTAAAGGATCGGCTGCTAACATCACAGCACACCTTCAGGGGTCTAGTGGAGTCCTTGCCTCGACGGGTCAGGGATGTTTTGGCAGCAAAAGGGGGACCAGCACAATATTAGGATAAATGCCTGAATATATGGATTATGCCTGATCAGTGTATGTTGGTGTATAAATATTATCTAAGGTGGCATACTGGCACACACAATGCGGAATTAGTGAAGGAAAATCTACCATGGTTTCTTAATCCGTTTCTTTCAGTATATGGCAGAGCTGCATGGCTGAATGTCACAAAAAATGTACAGGTCACATGTCTTGAATGCAAATTCTTGAATTTGTCTCTTTAGGTGCAGGAGAACCGAATTTTGATGCCCTTGATACCAACCCGTACCGCAGCTCTAAGCAGAGACAGGAGTGGGAGGTCAAGGCTCTGCTGGAGAAGGTGCAACCTGAGCTGATAGGTTTGGACCCGGGACAGCTGGGTAAAGTGGACCAGGCCAGCTTTGAGCAGAGACACAAGGAACGGGTTGAGGCATTGGTAAGTTCAGAACTGGTAACCCTGAAGAGTGATGGAAAGAAAAAGAAAAATCTGTTTGATGTCGTTGGTTTTGATTTTGTCTCGTCTTTGATTCAGGGCTTTGATCCATTGGCAAAAGAGAAATTTAAGCCCAGGAAAAAGAAGAAAGGAAGAAGCTCTGCTGGTGCCGTGGAGAAAAGGAAGAAGAAAGTCGCCCATGAGGATCAGAGGGTATTTCCTTTTATTTTATTTTTTCTCTCTCTGTCTGTTGTCTTTAATGTATTTGCATTTTCAAGCTCACAAGCACCTGAGAATATTTGTATTAGTGGTATTTGATACTGATAATGTTTGAGGTTTGTTAAAACCATTACTCTTATTACACTGGTGTGTTTGGAATCGTCTCACACCGTTTGAGACACAGACACGATGTTTGCTAAGGAGGAGAGGTAACCTTTCTAACCAAGCAGATTCAAATCTCTGACTTGTTGACAACAGGTAAAAAATATATATAGCCTACCATATCTAGAGGCCAGAATATCATGGCTTGAGGGAGTTTGACAGCAAAAAGTCTTTGTACACAATTCTCTCTCTGTATGCTTCTCTTTTTCTCTATTTGTTCACATCACTTCCTCTCTATTGTGATTCTTCTGCAGGACATAATTCGACAATCTATACAAGAGAAAATGGAAAAAAAGAAAGAGCTGAAAGAGAAGTTCAAAGAGAAGAAAGACTTGGGAATGAAGACAACTCTTGACCGTTTCAAGAAGTAGAGCAAAGATCCCTGACCGCTGTGAACATGAGGACTAATTCAAAGGAGAATCGAGTATTCATACAGACATTTTTATAACAAACCTCTGGGTGTCATTTCTATTGTTCCTTGATTGTGTACAAAACAAAGCCTTTTGCTTGCTTAATAAAATACATGTGTGTATGAGTACATATGCATATTTATGTGTCGGCAGTGTCCATCCAATCTGAAACTCAAAATGAGCCGTTCAGCAATGTTATCCAATGTGACGTCACATTGTAACAGGCCCCGCCCATGACTGCTGATGAACTCTGCCCTATTCGTTTAGCTCCGCCCCTCAGTGAGTCACACACAGTCCGCCATGTTGATCTCCTCGCCAGAGCATTCACGTAAGAAATGTCTGTTTGTCTTTAGTTGTTTGATATTAACAGCAGAAATAGCAGCAGGTACTGTATATTACACTGCTGTCACTCTAATACACAGATCTAATATACACATGTGATTTCTTTCCCTGCTGTTTATGTGAATGTGTGTTTTTTGACACAACCTTGTGTGTATTTGACAGTTTAAGTGCAATAAGACGTGAAAGAGAACTCAGTTCAATACTCACGGGACGCTGCATCTGTGCACATGCTTCGGGTGTGTGTGCTCAGCAGTGTTAATTTCGTTGACCAATAATTTTCATCATAATTTTCGTCAACAACCTTTTTTCACTGACGAAAACGAGACGATAACTAAATAAAAACTAGTGTTGGATGACGAAAACTTACTGTCATTTTCGTCAACAAATAAAAACGTGACGAAAATGTTAGGGAAGGACGATTAGGGAAGAGATCCAGTCGGACCGAACTGATATCCTGTGTAACAGATGCGCACATTTGATTTGAACGTGCTGATCTAACCGCTGGAAAACACGACGCTGTTGCACGTTCTACAGGCTCGCGCATCCGCAATACAGCTCTCCAGGGCGGTTCACAGTGAATAGCGCACATTTATGCCAGGCAATTGTTTATGAACTAATGCCGATGAATAATGACAAAGTTTACTTTACGATGTTTATATAGTAATATATGTTTTAGATGGTTGTAATATATGTTTTAGATGGTTGTAAAAATGCATATTTTATCTCTTGAACTTTAATGAGCATCATGTAACTGTAATAGTAAGGCGCAGACATTTCAAAATAAGAGTCTGTGTATTTCGAGGGATGTTTTTCCCTTTTCACACCATTCTTTGTAAAACCTAGAAATGGTTGTGCGTGAAAATCCCAGTAACTGAGCAGATTGTGAAATACTCAGACCGGCCCGTCTGGCACCAACAACCATGCCACGCTCAAAATTGCTTAAATCACCTTTCTTTCCCATTCTGACATTCAGTTTGGAGTTCAGGAGATTGTCTTGACCAGGACCACACCCCTAAATGCATTGAAGCAACGGCCATGTGATTGGTTGATAAGATAATTGCATTAATGAGAAATTGAACAGGTGTTCCTAATAATCCTTTAGGTGAGTGTAAGTCATTTTTGCTTGCACAATAAACTGTATTTAATTTAATTCCCATTTAATTCATAGTCAGGAGGAAAGACCAGTATTTGACACATTCAATAAAGTATCAGGGTTACAATAGTTAAATAAAACCATTAAAAAAATCTTCATTATTTGAAATTAAATAAATGTTAACTGAAATTTAAAAAATAAATAAATAAACAAATTTATTTGAAGCTTTAGCTTAACCTGATATGGCCTACTAACTAAAACAGAAATACAAAGTTATAAAAACTATATAGATGTTTAAAAAAAAAAAAAGTGAATTGAGCTCTTGTGTTGACCGCGCATGCGCAACATGCCATATGTTCTGTACAGGAAACAGAATTGATTAGTTAATCTCTTGAGTCTTCGAGTTTGAGTCATTTGTTCATCAAGTCCCAGTCCCATAGGCAAGGCTATGCAGTCACTGGAAACAGAAAAGATTAGTTCATCTCTCGAGTCTTCGGGTTCGAGTCGGTCGTTCAAGTCCCCATAGGCTGAAAGCAGAAACAGAAAAGATTAGTTCATCTCTCGAGTCTTTGGGTTCGAGTCGTTCGTTCTTGTCACGTGACATGACCGCCATGGTGGATACAGAGATTAGTTAATTCACAACCTTCCTTACAAACAAGTGTGTAGGTTTTTTCAGTTTTTTTTCAGTTTTTTAGCTAGTATAATAATTGATTTTCCTATGAAGATTGGACACATTGGGCTGGTCAAAATGGATAGGCATAACATAAATGTTTATTGCACATCTGATGATTTTATAATAATAAATATATTACAACGTGCAGTCAATAATACGTTTGTAATGTTGTATATGTTGTGAGACCCTGAACTGGGAAGCGGTCACGTGACAAAAGAACGAGACTCGAACCCGAAGACTCGAGAGGTGAACTAATCTTTCTAGGGAACAGATGTGATTAAATGTGAAGTGACGAAAGAACAATTTGGATCGGGAGGTGAGGTGAGCTAACAGACTGCATACATAGCCTGAAGCAAGCCAAGCAATTAATTAATAATTTCTTTCTCAAAGTTTGGCCATGGCTGCATTAGTTTATAGTTTATTTTTTATTCCGACAGTACTAAATGTATTGGAAAATTTAACATGTAACATTTTAATTAGATTCTGCTGAAATGAACGAAAATTACTTGAAAAAAGCTTTGTTCATTTTGCTGCACGAGATTCAAAGATCCGAGTCAGTAAAATGATCCAAACTTCCCACTACTAATGTTTTAATTTTGGGCAGAGTAACCGAGGCATGAGCTGTACAGGCTCCACCCTCTGGATAAAAGATAAATACACGGAAACAATGTTTATCCACTCAAAAATGGCCATTTACAACATGATTGTATAAATGATCTGTGGGGAATTTTGAGTTGAAACTTAAGACACATTCTGGGGACACGTACAAATGGGCATAATAGGAAGTCACATGACTAAACATGCATCATCCTTTTCAAATATCTCTTTTCACAGTTTACTTGAGAGAGCGAGCGCCTTAAAAAAGCTCAGTTTTTGCAGGACAAAATCGTCATTCTGTGGACGGAAGGCAAAAGCAGAGATTAAAAGATGTGTTTTCCAGTACATATCTGCATTAAGTGTATACGTGTCTGAGTCACGTCACCTAATGATTGGACTGCCATGGTTCAGTGCTCCTTCTCTCAATATGCAGAACTTCACTGGAAACGATCATAAAGGCATGACTGATTTTCAGACATGACACCTCAGATGAAGGCACATCACCTTCGGCTCAGTCTTGCCAAAACAGAGCTCTGTAATCCCAGACAGCCCATCAGATGTACATAACATCAGTGTTTAATAGGGTTTCACAACACTTATGGATGGCAAACATGACGGCAAGAAACCAGTTGAGCTTTACTACCCACAGCAGCCCGTTTGAGTAATGCTGTGCAGCTCTTCATTATGCCAAGAAAGAATGTCTTGGATCAGGTGGTGAGGTGAACTAACAGAGTTAGACTGCAATAGCCTGACCCAACAACTAATCAATTAATTAAACGTTTCAGCTTCTTATCATTTGGCTTTGGTTGCAGTACCCTATAGTTTATTTTTATTTATTTTTACAAATGTAATCAACATTTTCATAAGTAGGCTACTAGATGGGCAATTTAACACGTCATTTTAATTATATTTTGCTAAAATGAATGAAATGATTCGAAAAAAGATTAGTTAATTTTTGCTGAACGAGACTCAAAGATACGAGTCAGTAAAATGATCTGAACTTCCCACTACTATGACGCACCCACCGCTAGCCTAGCTTAGCACAAAGACTGGAGGTAAACAGCTCCAGCTAGCCTACTGCTCAATAAGTGACAAAATAACGCCAACATTTTCCTATTTACATGTTGTGTTGTGTATAGTTACATCGTGTACTAAGACCGATATGGCTAGGAACTATACTCTCATTCCTGCGTAATAATCAAGGAACTTTGCTGCCATACCATGGGTGCCGCGGCGCAATGATATTAAGCAGCGCCTGAAAATAGTCCCCAGTGCGCTCTCTGTGCAAGCAGGTTGTCACGTTGGTTATGTTGACGGAAGTGTGCCGCTGCACAGATGTGCTTTTGTAACTAATATTATGGAAAAGAGAGAGGACCCAACTTTTAGTCTTTCATCCAATGAAATTACATCACACTATGCAAATTATGTGAAATTGTGATAATCCGTTTATTTTTGAAGGAGGTTTTCCTAATGGGTAACTTAGTTGACAACGTTTTTTCGGACACATAAAATAAGGTATATCACAAACACTTCTTATTTTTGAGGAGCACAACCTAATGTGAAAACCAGGGTTTTATGTGATATGACTTCATATCACATAAAACCCTGGTTTTCAGCTGTCCGGTTTTGTAAAATTGCTCAATCTAATCTGCATTTAAGCGTGGAAATGATCTCAAACATAAATTAATTTCATAGTTTTACCTTCAGTTAGATTAGATAGGCTAATCAAGACATTAGGTTGTGCTCCTCAAAAATAAGAAGTGTTTGTGAACCTAATTATGAACCTAATTTTTGAACAAAAGTTATGGGTTTTTCCACATGTAGTAGTGTGACTGGGGGGAATATAATTTTTGTACTATGGAAATAAGCACCTGGGGCTTTATATTTATGGAAATATATAAAAAATATAACATCACGGACATGAGATCCGCAATTATAGAATGACCCAGGAGATGATCGGGTCACGTCCCACTTCTCTTGAGCTGATCTGCGCCAGAGCGATTTCACGCCACAGTGGCCAAACGGTATTTGAATTTCATAATAAAATGGACGTAATTTGAAATCTGAGACTTTGTTTCATATCAGTAGTAACAAAGCACAAAGATTATTACGATTTATTGGAAACAGGATGACTAATCATTCGATTCAAATCTAGAGATCAATATTTGTTTTACCCAGCCATATAATAGGCTACAGTATATAATATAATAACTTATAAATATAATAGACTAAAGTATCAAATATAGCCTATATAATAGGCTACAGTATCTTCAGACTGCAAAAACTCATTTCCACCAGGTATTACTTTGAAAAATTGACTTAAATAGGGTTCCCACGAGATATTACGTTCCCACAAATTGATATCTCATGGCCACAACATATCACATTCCCATGAGTTAATATGACGTGGCCACGACAAAACTCAACCGAACATGTCCCTTCCCGCTCACCGTAATGATCTGCCAATGAGTGAATGTCCCTTCTTAAACACTAGAGGGAGCCTCCGTTATCTGTAAGACAAAGCTGGGCGAGGTCTTGGTTCTTCAGAGCTGAAGATGGCATTTCAACAAATGCTTTTAAATGCCTTGCATTAAAGCCAGACAGCTGTATTGGTAACACTGTATTTTACAGTGTCCTTGTTACATGTTACTTTAATAATAACTATAAATTATGCATAATTGCATGCAACTAACCCTAATCCTAACCTTATAGTAAGTACATGTAGGTATTTAATATTACTCAGAACATAAATGTATAATTACAATGTATCAAGGACAGCTTAAAATAAAGTGTAACCCTGTATTCATTCGACACAAGATATCAGTCCAAATGAAAAAGCTTTACATTTTCATATCATTTTTACAGTGAAGGGTTTTATGAGAAAATAATACCAATTCAAATTTTCACATTTATTTTTAATTGTTTGTGTGTTTCTTCTCTACAGTTGGCGGAAGAGCAAAACATAGGCTAGTTCAGAACGATTGACCAAGATTCTTACTTTAAATATATAAAGCAAACCATTATATGCTGAGGACAGCAGATGTTCTGTGTTGGCAGCCTATCACAAATGACTTCCTTCTTTTGCACACTAATGACCTTTGATCCGTATTAAAGTCTTGCTATTGATTGAGATGCAAACCCCTCCCCCCAACACCAATACACATCCAGAACCCAACAAGGCCTTCAGAACAGGAAGAAAACAAATGCTCAGGCACTCGCACCAAAATGTGCCTTATCATCAGGGCCATCCTTAGCATGGGGCGAGTTCCCAGTTTACAGTATGACAAACATGTTTCATACATGTGCTAAATGTGCAGAGAGACAGTGTTCTCTGTGCGAGTCTCCAGGGTCCCATCAGCACCGACTGCATGCAGAGAGGAGCGGAGGGGGGTGGGACAGTCCACTTGCATTTCCATCAGAGCTCATATCCTGCCAGGGCTTCCCTAGAGAGACTGAGAGACTCCATCAGATGTGGGCCGCTTTAAACGAGTCTCAACCCCCACAGCTGTGTCTCTGCATAACTCAATAGCACATAATGCACACTGACCACTGCAAAAGAGAACTCAACTGAACCCGTTTAAACGGCATGGCAAGGGCTGCTTCTTTTGCCTCTCTCATTCACTCCAGCTCATCAGAAGAGAGTTGAATATGAAAGGTGATACTGTGGATGATTGACTTACATGTCAATGATTTACTACAATAGATATGCATTACTCATACATATGCAAATCACCCTCCTGCCATCTTGATCCTCACTACAGCTGTTGAGCAAAGCCTCCTAATCTCCATCTGCTCCCCTGCTGTATTGATGACTATTTGAGGATCATTCTGTGGGATTCAAAGCCTAAATGGCTAACATTACCACTGTTTCACTACCTAGTAAGCTGCCTACCAATACAGCATTTTAAAGGATCATAGGCATGCTCCCGAGGTTAAGTTAAAGGTATAGATGGATGAATTATGCTGCCTTTAATTATAAAGCCTGGAGACGGCAATGCCAGAATGCAACGAGTTCAGGTAGATAATAAATATATGGCATGTGGTGTTGATATAATATAAGATTATAAAATAATATAATATTAATATAATATGCCACAGTATATGATATAATAGGCTATAATATAATAGGCTACATTAATATAATAAGCTACAGTATATGATATAATAGGCTATAATATAATAGGCTACAGTATATAATAGGCTACAATATAATAGGTTACAGTATATGATATAATAGTCTATGATATAATAGGCTACAGTCTATGATAATAGGCTGTAAAATAATAGACTACAGTATATGATATGATAGGCTATAATATAACAGGCTAGAGTATATGATATAATAGGCTATAATATAATAGGTTACAGTATATGATATAATAGGCTATAATATAATAGGTTACAGTATATGATATAATAGGCTATAATATAATAGGTTACAGTATATGATATAATAGGCTATAATATAACAGGTTACAGTATATGATATAATAGGCTATAACATAACAGGCTACAGTATATGATATAATAGGCTATAATATAATAGGTTACAGTATATGATATAATAGGCTAGAATATAACAGGCTACAGTATATGATATAATAGGCTAGAATATAACAGGCTATAGTATATGATATAATAGGCTAGAATATAACAGGCTATAGTATATGATATAATAGGCTAGAGTATATGATATAATAGGCTATAATATAACAGGCTACAGTATATGATCTAATAGGCTATAATATAATAGGTTACAGTATATGATATAATAGAATATAATATAACAGGCTACAGTATATGATAAAATAGGATATAATATAACAGGCTACAGTATATGATATAATAGGCTACAGTATATGATATAATAGGCTACAATATAACAGGCTACAGTATATGATATAATAGGCTACAGTATATGATATAATAGGCTACAATATAACAGGCTACAGTATATGATATAATAGGCTATAAAATAATAGGCTACAGTATATGATATAATAGGCTATAATATAACAGGCTACAGTATATGATATAATAGGCTATAATATAATAGGCTACAGTATATGATATAATAGGCTATAATATAATAGGCTACAGTATTAGGTTACAGTATATGATATAATAGGCTATAAATCTAATAGGCTACAGTATATGATATAATAGGCTATAAATCTAATAGGCTACAGTATATGATATAATAGGCTACAATATAACAGGCTACAGTATATGATATAATAGGCTATAATATAACAGGCTACAGTATATGATATAATAGGCTATAATATAATAGGCTACAGTATATGATATAATAGGCTATAATATAATAGGCTACAGTATTAGGTTACAGTATATGATATAATAGGCTATAAATCTAATAGGCTACAGTATATGATATAATATGCTATAATATAATAGGTTACAGTATATGATATAATAGGTTATAATATGATAGGTTACAGTATATGATATAATAGGCTATAATATAATAGGTTACAGTATATGATATAATATGCTATAATATAATAGGTTACAGTATATGATATAATAGGCTATAATATAATAGGTTACAGTATATGATATAATAGGCTATAATATAATAGGCTACAGTATATGATATAATAGGCTATAATATAATAGGCTGCAGTATATGATATAATAGGCTATAAAATAATAGGCTACAGTATATGATATAATAGGCTATAATATAATAGGTTACAGTATATGATATAATAGGCTACAATATAATAGGTTACAGTATATGATATAATAGGCTATAATATAATAGGCTACAGTATATGATATAATAGGCTATGATATGCTACAGTATATGATATAATAGGCTATAATATAATAGGCTAGTATATGATATAATGGGCTATAATATAATAGGCTACAGTATATGAGTATGATATAATGGGCTATAATATAATAGGTTACAGTATATGAGTATATGATATAATGGGCTATAATATAATAGGTTACTTACAGTATATGAGTATATGATATAATAGGCTATAATATAATAGGTTACAGTAAATGAGTATATGATATAATAGGCTATAATATAATAGGATACAGTATATGAGTATATGATATAATGGGCTATAATATAATAGGTTACTTACAGTATATGAGTATATGATATAATAGGCTATAATATAATAGGTTACAGTATATGAGTATATGATATAATGGGCTATAATATAATAGGTTACTTACAGTATATGAGTATATGATATAATAGGCTATAATATAATAGGTTACAGTATATGAGTATATGATATAATGGGCTATGATATAATAGGTTACTTACAGTATATGAGTATATGATATAATAGGCTATAATACAATAGGTTACAGTAAATGAGTATATGATATAATAGGCTATAATATAATAGGATACTGTATATGAGTATATGATATAATAGGCTATAATATAATAGGCTACAGTATATGAGTATATGATATAATAGGCTATAATATGATAGGTTACAGTATATGATATAATAGGCTACAATATAATAGGTTACAGTATATGATATAATAGGCTACAATATAATAGGTTACAGTATATTATATAATAGGCTATAATATAATAGGTTACAGTATATGATATAATAGGTTATAATATGATAGGTTACAGTATATGATATAGGCTATAATATAATAG
Organism: Gobio gobio; assembly: GCF_949357685.1. Lineage (NCBI taxonomy): Eukaryota > Metazoa > Chordata > Actinopteri > Cypriniformes > Gobionidae > Gobio > Gobio gobio. Next base: position 7,348,040 of record NC_137116.1, on the reverse strand, counting down.
GTTACAGTATATGATATAGGCTATAATATAATAGGTTACAGTATATGATATAATAGTATAATCTATTCATCAAAAAATCTTGGTTTCAACGTTAATATTAAGCACAACTGTTTTCAACATTGATAATAATAATCAGAAATATTTCTTGACATATTAGATTTCTGAAGGACCATGTGAAACTGAAGACTAAAAGTAATGCTGCTGAAAATTCAGCCTTGATCACAATATCATTTTAACCTGATATTTGTGTGCAATGTATTTTATGCGTATTACAGTATTACATTGTCAGCTTAGCAACATGCCAACATAAATCTCTAGGTTTTGAATCAGAGCTATTGTCTCATTCATCACATTCCCAGTCAAACATACAGGGCTTTTTGCTTTAAATCTGTGGACCTAGCCTTAAATAGTAGGGCAAAAGAGCGAGCTGATTACAGCCTGTTTCCCTTGAGTTCTTAAAACTCATTTGCAGAATGTGAGAGCTCCAGCCACTGCTGTAGAGACTAATCTTGTGGTCACTTGCATTCTGTGTAAGAAGCGTCCGTTCCAGCCAAGAACAGCTGACTATGGGAAGTGTTATGAAGGGCTGTGCCTGTGACTCAGGATCTGTGGGGGAAGGGCAGCTTCACTGTGGAACAGACAAAGGCCAACATGTTAAAGGAACAGTTCCAGAATAATAAACAACAGTAGTGCATCTGACACAGTGGTTCATTTAACACTTCATTAATACATACAGCATTACATACAGAGCTGGATCACTGATCATGCCATATTGATTGTGTGGATCATGATATCCTGTGGGATCTGGTGAATTTCCCATCTACAGCTGATGCTCAGTGAGAAACAGCTGTTCGTATGCAAAATATTCCACGTTGAGATCATGACTAATGAAGAGGTGCAGACTAACCCAATACACACACACACACACACACACACACACACACACACACACACACACACACACACACACACACACACACACACACACACACACACACACACACACACACACACACACACAAAACACTCACAAACAGACAGATACACACACACTCACTCACAAACAGGCACACACACACACACACACACACAGACACACTCACAGAAATACACACTCACACAGACGCTCACACCCCACACAAACAGACACACACACTCACTCCCTCATTTATGCGTGCACATAAACACACACACACACACACACACACACACACACACACACACACACACACACACACACACACACACACACACACACACACACACACACACACACACACACACACACACACACACACACACACACACACACACATACTTATTCACACACACGGGAGAGGTACCCTGTTGAACAACACTAATCTACTTATGATTTAGGATATTTGTATGATTATTACCCTTGTTAAAAAGAAGTGTATGCCTACTTCAAATCTTAAAAGCTTATTAAAAAACTGTACTTGCAGATAAAATATTAATGAAATCAAAACAATGTTCACTTTCATGACTGTTTAACACACCTTTAAAAAGCGCACTTTGTAATGGTCAAATTAAACGTTTTACTTTAAAGAAAATCATCCTGTTTTAATAGTTCTTTGTACTGCTTTAAATAAGTGCACTTATTTTGGTGTTGACTAACATAATGCACATGTAAAATACTTTTATCTGTGTTGATATTACATTTAAAATTAATATATTTTAAACATACTAAATTTCACCTTCATCATTATAAATGTTGCAATTTACAAATTTTAATACCTGACATACAAGTTTCAATAGAAATGATAATGAAGTACATTTTAGTTTACTATAAATATTACATTTAAAGATGTACTTAAGTCCTACCTAAGTGGGTAAAAAAATCACTGTTAAGTTCAGTAAATTGCATTCAATATAAATTTAAAGGAATTTGGGTGTGTTCCTTTAAACTATGATACATTTTCGTTTAATTGTAAATGTCATGCATTTAAGTTGCGCTAGTCTTTTCTTCTCTATTGCGTAGCCTATATCTGAGTGAGAACGCGTCACAAACAAGAACAAATGTTGGGCGGGGCTTGATTTTGTCTGTGGGGAATTGATTGGATGGTTGCTATTGGTGGATCTCATGTGACAGATGACAGGTCATCAGAGAAGAGAAGCGATGCTGCAAGAGGGAGGGGAAGTTATTCTGATTCAAGATTACCAGGAACACAAAAAAATAATGATATGCATGTATAAATGATTTAGAATAAATACTGCAATATTCCATTAAAATCAAAACAAGAAATGTCATATTTGATTTCATGGTGACACAGTAATTAACACCGTTTTCCACACGGGTATCTCTGCTTGACCAATACTAAATGCAAACACTTATGCTATGATAGGTTAGGTTTTGCTGCATCTAATAACCCTTCTAATATTTGATGATAATGACAAGATAGATTTTCATAAGAGTGATGCTTAGCCTGATTTATCACCCACCTGAGAAGTATAAATCATGCGTGTTTAGTACGAGTATGAATAATGCACATGGTGCACTAGCAGGACATCTGCTGAGTCAGGGACAGAGACGCTCACTGTCTGCATCTGAAGGCAAGGGCATTGAAGACAATTTAATACAACCAAACCTAGTCACTGTAACATAGAGTATATCCTCACACAGCTCTATAATGCTGTTGTCCAGCATCGATTAAAATGTACAAACACAACAGTGTAACAACTCAAATGTGCAGCTTCGGCTCCCCTGCAGCATTAATAATTCAGTTAGCAGGCAAACACAAAAATGCTTTCGTGACAGCTGGATCAAAGGAGTGGCGAGAGAAGAAACGACGCCAGCCCTTTTATTTATGACTTCCTCTTTTACACACCAGCATTCATGCCATTGTGAGAAAGAAATGCACTTAATTGTATTGAATGTGCACTTCTAGTGTACTTCAGATACAGATCATTTTAATGAAATAAAAGGCCACTTAAGTGAACTTAAATAGAGTAGTCTTTCATGACTGCTAATAGTGTCAAATCAGACGTTTTACCTTCAATTTAAATCATTATGTTTTAATAATCTTTTGTTGTTAATGTTAATGACGTACACGTGTTTTGATGTGTGGGACTATTAGAGAGGCGTGAAGAGAGACTGGGTGTGCCACATTAATGTCATTTTCTTCTTCACTAAGACGGCGATGTCTTAGCGACGTCTTTCTGCTTTCACTGAGTGAAAGTCATTGTGAATCTCTGTTTGCAACCCATTTTACTTCTGTAATGTCACATACACCGATCAGGCATAACATCATGAAATTATGAGGTGAAGTGTATAACACTGATTATCTCTTTATCATGGCACCTGTTAGTGGGTGGGATATATTAGGCAGAAATTGAACATTTCGTCCTCAAAGTTGAATAGAAGCAGGAAAAATGGGCAAGTGTAGGAATTTGAGCGAGTTTGACAAGGACCAAATTGTGATGGCTAGACGACTGGGTCAGAGCATCTTCAAAACTGCAGCTCTTGTGGGGTGTTCCCGGTCTGCAGTGGTCAGTATCTATCAAAAGTGGGAATGGGAAGAAGGCAAGCCGGCGGAGACAGTGTGATGCTTCGGGCAATGTTTTGCTGGAAAACCTTGGGTCCTGCCATCCATGTGGATGTTACTTTGACACATACCACCTACCTAAGCATTGTTGCAGACCATGTACACCCTTTCATAGAAACGGTATTTCCTGGTGGCTGTGGCTCTTTCAGCAGATAATGCGCCCTGCCACAAAGCAAAAATGGTTCAGGAATACTTTGAGGAGCACAGCAACGAGTTTGAGGTGTTGACTTGGCCTCCAAATTCCCCAGATCTCAATCAAATCGAGCATCTGTGGGATGTGCTGAACAAATAAGTCCCATCCATGGAGGCCCCACCTTGCAACTTACAGGACTTAAAGGATCTGCTGCTAACATCTTGGTGCCAGATACCACAGCACACTTTCAGGGGTCTAGTGGAGTCCATGCCTCGAGGGGTCAGGGCTGTTTTGGCAGCAAAAGATTAGGTCATACTGTTATGCTTGATTGGTGTATAACATGCTTTAACAAAACAAATATGGTGTTTACTTTCATGACGACTATAATGTCATGTTGAGTCTAATGAACACAATTCTAATATATTAGATCTCATAAGTATGATTAGGGCTGGGCAAAAAAATTGATTTTTCGATTAATCGTTTTTTAAAATGTGGTCGATTCAAAATTGATTCTCAAGGCCAAGAATCGATTTTTTTTCCCCGGGGGTTTCCAGTTGATCCTGCCCGGTATCGCATGCTTGTCGTTAAGATCAAATCTAATGGCAATCGCATCTAAGGAAGGCACGCAAATAACAGAGATAGTGACGAAATATAATTCATCATCCGGGGCATGAATCACTGCTCAGACGCCCCTGGAGGAAAAAGCCTCCATAAAAACTGAATGTCTGAATGACGGTCAGCTAAATCGCAAGAAATTCTTGTCCTTTACTGAAAATAGCTGAAAATCATCCAATATCCTTTTTATGTTTTAGAATAAGTGTATCAAAATATCCATAAAAACTAAATTGTATTGTATTTAACATAATTGTATGCATTTGAAATACAGAGATGGGTTCTGTTTTAATGTAGGCCTACCCAAGTGTACCTAAAATAAAAATAATTTAATATACAGGTTTGTGGCTCTTAATTTCTTTTTAATTACCCACTTGTAAACTCATGTTCACTGTTCTTTTGTATAAATATAGTAGGCTATTTGAATTAAATCTATATTCATTGAGTTGAATTGAAGTTGAATCGAGAATCGAAAATCGAATCGAGAATCAAAATCGAATCGATTTGAGAGCTTGCGAATCGAAATCGAATCGGAACATCTCAATCGATACCCAGCCCTAAATATGATCATACAAATATATCTATTTACAAATATGTATGCACATGACGTCTTTGTTTGACTCTCCCCCGGTTCTCACTTTTCATCTCCACCCTCTTTTACTCACACCTTCCCTGGGAAACTGGCCCATCATATTTCTAACTGCATATAATATTATAGGCCTGTTCCTCATTCTTTCATTTAAATTTGTTCGACATAAGAAAAAGTCATATGGGTTTGGGACAACAAGAGGGGCAATACATTTTAATCAAATAGCAAGCATTCCTTATATTAGCCTGCATAACTAACCAGAAGGCTGAACTCATTAATACTGAACGACCTTGATGAAACTGCCATGACTCACCTAAGTAATCCGTAAGTATTCACTGTAATTAACCTATTTTAATCGTGAAACAATGAGAGTACATAAGTAGCCTCACTTCAAATGATTTGAATCACAGGCGCATGAGCGTACCATCTGCTTCTGTAACAGTATCTGCAGTCTTATCTGGCCAGCCCTCTGAAAACCCCGCAGGACTTTGCCCGTGATACAGCAGGAGGACTGGGGCAAACCCTCATTCTCCAGGTTTAAGTCACAGCAACTGCGCAAAGGCAGATTGCATTACCATGCATTCCCTCTCCAGATTAGTTTTTAATAATACAACTGCACCCAAACCAGAGATGTGTCTGCCTGTGAAACATGAAACCATAATACATTTCTCTCTTCTTCACGTCCACATACATAAAAGACCCTTTAAAGGGACAGTTCACCCAAAAATGATTCATTCCTCACCCTCATGTCGTTCCAAACCCGTGAGACCTTCGCTCATCTTTAGAACACAAGTTAAGATATTTTTGATATTTCTGAACCACCCATTGGCTTTTTCCTTCGTTATTACCACTTTTCAAGACCTAGAAATGTAGTAAAGAGATCAGTAAAATAGTCATGTAGTTCAACCTTAATGTTATGAAGCGACGAGAATACTTTTTGTGCGCAAAACAAACAAAACAAGTGACTTATTTCAACAATCTCTTCACGTCTGTCTTGTCATTAATGTAGTGCATATTTACATATATGAGTAATCATTTGAAGCGTCTTGTTGGTTTTATACACAGCAAAAATAGCCTCCGTTTGACCGAAATTACAGAATCGGCAGAAAGCGGACTATCTGGATAGCATCTTAAATGTTTATATGGTTGTCAGTGCATGTGACACTATATCATTTTGCCTTTAATACGATTTTCCCAATAAATAGGCAAGAATGAACCTGGTGTCCTCCATGATTCCTGTTCATTCCAACAACAAAGCACTTGAATAAAACAAGCTCGTATTCACGACTTCTAAAGTGGGAATTATGAAATTTCACATGCACGTGAAGGCAGCATTATGTGAATCACGTAGGAGAATGACTTGGAAGAGTAGAGATTGTTGGATAAAGTCGTTATTTTTGCGCACAAAAAGTATTCTCGTGGCTTCATAACATTATGGTTGAACCACTAGGGTCACATGGACTATTTTAACGACGTCTTTACTTCCTTTCTAGACCTTGAAAGTGTTCATTAAATTGCTGTCTATGGAGGGGTCAGAGAGCTCTCGGATTTCATCAAAAATACATTGTGTTCTGAAGATGAACAAAGGTCTTACGGGTTTGGAACGAAATGAGGATGAGCAATTAATAAATAAAAATAATAATTTTTGGCTGAACTAACCCTTTCTTCATAGCTTTGAGAAGCCAAACTGTCACTACAAAGGGCTTCATGTTGCCTAAACATTAATAAACATCATAAACTGCTTCATCTCCGTCTCTGTGCACTTGCTTCTTACTCAATAATAAAACACGTGCCCTATGTAGTAAATACAGGACAAATGAACAGCAATGTATAATATTTTGATGGATACTGAGCTATTGTGCGAACATTTTTACATTCTTATACATTTTTTCAATTAATGCTTTTTTTGGCCTGTAAATAGAATGTTAGATTGCACTTCCTGTTATTAAACTAAGCCTGGGCACACAAAGCCATAAACAAAGAAGTGTTTTCAAAATATACAGTTTCATTACAGGGCTTTGCTTCTGTGGTATGTCAACTATTCTCTTTTCTTCCTTTTTTTTTGTGCTGCCGTAGAAAATCATACGTTGACATCAAATTTGATTGACAACCACTGTGGGCTAATCAGCATTCTCTGTCTCTGCTGTGATTGGATAGAGTGTATACATGTGGGCGGGCTTTAGACAGACAGCTAATGGTGTGCTGATACATACTAACCTTGTGTCCAGGGGGCGGGGCGTGAGGAGTCTATTTATATGGGGGAAGTGTCTAGACTCAACCAGTTGAAGAAAGAAAAAGGTTTACCACCTTCTCAAATCTTATTACTCAAAAGAGTCAAAATGAGGGAAATCGTGCATCTTCAAGCCGGACAATGCGGTAACCAGATTGGAGCAAAGGTCGGTTTTTTTTAGTTTTTAGTTTTTAATCGAAATTTGCAGTTCTTGTTGGGTTAACATTTAGTATTAGTATTTATTGCACTGATTATGTATATAAATCTAATATAATCGTTATTTTCTCTTATGTGCCTAATTGTTCAGTCTAATACGAGCCGCATAATATTCTGATATTGTTTGAATGAAATCTAGGTCATACATGTGCTTCCTCGTTCGAGTTTATTTTGTTTGAATGAAACGCTTAAAATGCTTTAAAACATGACGAAATTTAGCCGTTTCCATAAATGTATATACATTGGAAAATAAATCTTGTCAATTGTTCGTCTTCGCCGGCGTCTGTCTCGCGCTTCCCTTTGTGAGATCCGCCGCAGTGCGACAAAAGGAAGTGAACGTTTACGCGCAGTCTAAATATAGCCAGATTTTCTTTAAATAAATAATTGCATTAAATATTACAATCTGAAATCCAAATAGCATCGACTTGTTAATTCGAATATATACATTTTAGATCTGAAATGTAGGCCCCTACAAATCGATTAGGGTATGAATTCACCGGAAATGGATTTCAGCCAACCGGTGCGCGTGGCGCGCGCGCGAGTTTTGCGCGGGAGGAGTTCAAATAAGATCAATTGTTACTGACGTTGTAAGTAACATATTGTAACAGAAATTAAAATGTATAAAAGCGCATTATATTTACCAACGATTTTGTATCCAACGTATGAGGTCTAAAATCATGTTAATGTGAAATATGTGTGGGAGTTTGTGAACAGTTGGCACTTTTTGCAAAGCCCACTCGGTGAATATTTGAAAAGCAAATTTTTAATGAAGTATAAAGACCTTATTCACAGCAGCGCCATTTTGACTTTTTTTCTCTTCAGTGGGTTGTACTGTTATTTAATGTGGTTTTTGGATGGTTCTGCTTATGAAACTACTAAATCTTCCCAAGACGATTTCATTACAAAAAAACTAGACATAACGAGCTGTGGATGATTATAAGTGATCTAGGCACTTTTATACCGCTTGTTTTTGTGCAATTTATGCCTTTCATACCTGTCTTTTCTCTGAACAAGGTCCTTTTCAGTCCATAATATGATCAGATACATTGTTGATTTTAAATCTGTCATGGATCACTGATAACATTGTTAATTGTTGCTTGTAGCTTTCAGCTCAACCTAATCAAGTCACTCATATTATGAATTATTATATCCTGTAGTTCTGGGAGGTTATCAGTGATGAGCATGGTATTGATCCCACCGGCACATATCATGGTGACAGTGACCTCCAGCTCGACAGGATCAATGTCTATTACAATGAGGCATCAGGTACGTCCACGTAGCAATAGTACTAAGTGAGGCTGCACATTATGCACATTTTTAATAAACCAGTTTAACCCTGTTTTATCAATGTTTTAGGAGGCAAATACGTGCCCCGTGCCGTGTTGGTGGATTTGGAGCCCGGAACCATGGACTCTGTGAGGTCCGGACCCTTCGGACAGGTCTTCAGGCCAGATAACTTTGTTTTTGGTGGGTATTGTTATTAATAGTGTTGTCATGATACTGGAAATTCCAACTGCAATACCTTGAAAAATATCGATATTCTATACCATTTTCAATAAAATTTGGGAAAACTACCCTATATACCACCATACAGATAATTTCTCATAATTTTTTTAAATAATTTTTTTGTAATGGCTTACACAGTACAGGGAGGCTTTATTTCCAAAAAAGAAGTAAACCATCAGTAATAAAATAACAAATTGCACATGATAGGCACAAATACAATAAAGAGACAGATTAAATAAACATGGCTTTTAGTTGAAGTATTTACGCGCAGCTGGTATCTGTGTATCAATACAGCAGAAAACGAGTTTTGGAACCATTTCAGTATTTATATTTTTGACAACACTAGTTATTTAAATGAAATGCCATATTTGTTGAAAATGAGATGTTTTAAATGTGTTTCCTTCTGCTACAGGTCAGAGTGGTGCTGGAAACAACTGGGCCAAAGGCCACTACACGGAAGGAGCGGAGCTGGTTGACTCTGTCTTGGACGTGGTTCGTAAAGAGGCCGAGAGCTGCGACTGCCTGCAGGGCTTCCAGCTCACCCACTCCCTGGGTGGAGGCACTGGCTCCGGCATGGGCACCCTCCTCATCAGCAAGATCCGCGAGGAGTATCCCGACCGCATCATGAACACCTTTAGCGTAGTGCCCTCGCCAAAGGTGTCAGACACCGTGGTGGAGCCCTACAACGCCACGCTGTCTGTCCACCAGCTGGTCGAGAACACAGACGAGACCTACTGCATTGACAACGAAGCGCTGTACGACATCTGCTTCCGCACACTCAAACTCACCACGCCTTCATACGGCGACCTCAACCATCTCGTCTCGGCCACCATGAGCGGCGTCACCACCTGCCTCCGTTTCCCCGGGCAGCTTAACGCAGATCTGCGCAAGCTCGCCGTGAACATGGTGCCCTTCCCTCGCCTTCACTTCTTCATGCCTGGCTTCGCACCTCTCACCAGCAGGGGGAGCCAGCAGTACCGCTCCCTGACCGTACCAGAGCTCACGCAGCAGATGTTCGACGCCAAGAACATGATGGCCGCGTGCGACCCGCGCCACGGACGCTACCTCACAGTCGCCGCCATCTTCCGTGGCCGCATGTCCATGAAGGAGGTGGACGAGCAGATGCTCAACGTTCAGAACAAGAACAGCAGCTACTTTGTCGAATGGATCCCCAACAACGTCAAGACCGCCGTGTGCGACATCCCCCCTCGCGGGCTCAAAATGGCAGCCACCTTCATCGGCAACAGCACGGCCATCCAGGAGCTCTTTAAGCGCATCTCCGAGCAGTTCACCGCCATGTTCAGGCGCAAAGCTTTCCTCCACTGGTACACAGGCGAAGGTATGGATGAGATGGAGTTCACCGAGGCCGAGAGCAACATGAACGACCTGGTGTCCGAGTACCAGCAGTACCAGGACGCCACCGCCGAGGAGGAGGGCGAGTTTGAGGAAGAGGGAGAGGAAGAGCTGGCTTAGATCTCTCTATGTGTCGTTTTCCAAGCTGTATCATTTTGCTCTCATACAAGGAAAAAAATATGAAATTTTCTTCTTCTGTTCTTGCCTCTTATTTGTACAGATGTCATTAAAAGCCTTTTCTTCTGTTAAGATGTCTTCCTCTTTATTTAATTAGACTGAACCCATCCTCATTCTTTACTGGTCACACACACACACCGACTGATCCTTGTCGAACCTGTTGAGATTGCCTCCAGACATCACTGGTTGAGTGAACACATGCCAAAGTGTATTTACATTTCCAGTCATGAGGTTCATAATCTTCCATACATGATTGGGTTAACCCATACAATAGTTCTATATGTTAACAGAAATGGAAATGCATAGTGCTTTACCACAATATTGATGCTAAAATAATCTATTTTAATTACCTTCGGTCCAAATATTTAGCAAATTTTCTTGAATAAATACAGAACAATCTAAGCCTATTCTTTAGTTTGATAGTAATATTAAGTTGTCAACGCTAATAACACATGGTAGTTATTTAGTGACCAGAAATGTTAAATCTAGATTTAATTTTGTATTTATGTTTGTTGTATGTTGGGAGATGTTGCCTTAGAAACATTTTATTGGAGGATAAACATAGAGGCTCTTCACACGCTGAAAATATTCTTTAATTAATTTTTGTGCGTGTAAAGCGCTAAATAAAAATAGTACACTTTATAAGTCTACCATGCTAATTTCAAGCATTTTTATATTTACTGACTTCAATCTGCAAAACAAGATATGTAGAATGTTGGTAAGAAATTTTCATTTTAGTGAACAAACCCTGTAGTATCAATGGGAGATAATGAAAAACATCTCAGTAATGTGCAGAAAAATGTTTAATTA
>NC_137116.1:7299351-7331851 GCF_949357685.1 Gobio gobio | reverse complement strand
AAGGGCCCCTTTCAGTGCATTCTTAAAGGGTCATGAACTGGCCTTTAAATTTTTTCATACTGTTGTCTGAGGTCAGCTTATGACGTTTGCATGGTTTTTACATTCAAAAACATCATAATGAATAAGTAATAGGCTATTTTTTACCCCGGTTTTGAGCCTCTCTCCTAAAACACTCGGTTTTTATGGGCGTGCCCCACTGGGGACTTGGAAGTAAATGCCCACGGCTAGGATTGGATAAGATTTGCATATTTAATGAGCTTTGGCTCCCCTGTCAGTACATTTGGGAATTGTTTTGAAAGCGTGTGGGAAAACGGCAACCGGAATGATTCGCCCACAGGGCTCGCAAAATGTCTTTATCAAACAAACACAATGATTTACCTCTCATCCATCCGCGATTGATTGGAATGTTATTTTTTGTATTACTTGGCCAGCCCGATCGGTGGCTATAACCTCCTCCATCAAGTCCTCCATACACCTACCCCTAACCCGAAACACTTTATTATTAACACGTTAATTTCCACTTTTCAAATATTTTCTTAATGTTTATTGAAAATAAATTCCTTTCCGATCTGATATGTGATGGGAAAAGGGAGTAAAGTGAGTTCGGCAAAAGGCGGATTCGAAATTGGGACGATTCCCGTCAAAACACTCTGTCACGTGCTTTACCGCTACACTATTATTGACAATCCAGCGTCTTCTGTAATTTTGTCTGGTCCAATCAGCCGTCAGTGGGCGGAGTTAGTGTAAATAGCTTCTGCCAACAAGACGGCTATTAGCACTCAGTGTAAATAGACACTCCGGTGACAATTATTAGGGGCCAAGCACTGAAGGTGCAGTCTGAAATGTCACCATAGCAAATTTGGAGTCTCTAACTCCCTCCCTCTAGCGCCACCAACTGTCCAAAGTTTGACTAATGTTTGTGCTAATAACTTTTGAACCGTAAGAGCTAAAGACAAAATTATTCCTCTGATTCCGTGGCTTAAGATTATTTGATTGCACCATATGAGGTCATTTTCTGTAGTGCCAAAAAAAATAACTTTTTCGAACTCCTCCTAGACGGTTTATCCGATTTGCACGAGAACTGAACCAGATCATCTTCAGACCATGGCAACAAAAAGTTATGAAACACAAGTCGCTTCATCAAACTGTTTTCTAATAACGCGTGGACGAATTTAAAAGCTACACTGTGTGATATTTTCCCCATCTAGCGGTGAAAAGGTATATGACCATCCAGTGAATATTAGTTTCTGTTTCTCTCAATTCCGATTTCGTTTTAACTCCTACGGTGGCCGATTTAGTCCAAGATTAACATGGCTTCCAGTTCGACTTCGGCCACATTCGACACAGTGCCATCGAGTGTTAAAACGCGAAAGGCGAAGCTTGTATGTCCCTCTTTGGCTAATGTACTTTCTTTGGTATGTCCCTCTTTGGCTAATGTACTTTCAAGATGGAGGGGCAACATGGCGACCGGCATGCAAACCCCTCACCCGTATGTATTTTCAATGGCATATTATAAACTTACGAGAATACTTTATTACTTGAAAGAAGTAAATATACATTAATGAGCACATATATTTTTGAAAGAACTAAGTGTTTTTAGCTAAGAATAAACAAAAAAAGTTACACAGTGTAGCTTTAAGGTGTGAAAATCGACCACATCGCTTTATTGTAGGATCAAGGATGAAATGAGGCTACTTGCTGCGTTTCGGCACAGCACCACCTACTGGTCCGGAGATACAAAATATTACTATTTTTGCATCTGAACGGCTGAGCGGTTTGCCCAAAAATCACAAAAGTGGTCTCTTTAGATTCAAGGTGGCATGGTGAATCAAATGATATCTCTATATCGGCCTTTTTGGGGTCAGCCATTTTGAATTTTGTAGTAAAATGCTGTATTTCGTGAACACATTAGCGTATCATTATGAAACACGGTATGGGTCATCAGTACGATGCACTGAAGGAGCCTGAAAAGTTTTTTCGAGCCACCACCACCAAGTGTCGAGCCACCACCAAATATTCATATGCTTATAACTTTGGATTTGGTTGACTGATTTTCACAGGAGTGATATCCCTATCCCTATAGGCTACGAAACATGCTAGGTTTCACCTTATGGTTTGATCAACATTGTGATTTAGCGTTTAAACAACCGTTAGTCTGATCGAGACGAAACCTCCGTCGGAAAATGCGGGTTGATTAGAAGCTGATGCTCAAATGTAAAAATAGTAAGTTTGATAGCAAGTGGCAAGCAAGCTGCTAGCTTTCTTGTTTGCTTCTGTTGTGCTTGACCCCAATAATTGCAGCTTGAAGCTATATTTGGCATTTATTATTATTTCTTAGTTGTCGTTGTTTACGAAACTGCTTGAGGTGTGACCAACATGCCAAAGGAAAAAAAAAACAGGAAATGATATCACAGAGATTACTCATGCAGACCACGACAACATTACTGTTCATAAAGGTCAATAATTCTCATAAAATATCAGCTTATCTGACCTCTGTATGTTTTTACTTTAAACCACATGACACTTTACAGTCATTAAGTCGTTGCATCTTTTCAAAACCAACATGAATACAACAAGTACATTTCTAAGAACTTGGCATGTGTATTTTAAACAAGATTTTTAAAAAATCCCTTTATTGTTGAAACTCTTGTTTACATTTGACCTCTCTAAAGCAGGCCTAACATTCAAGGAAATAAAACATCTTAACCTGGCAAAAAGTTTTAGACCATCAGCAGAAGCCTCTCATTTAAATGTCCAGATTGTTCCGTTACTGATCTGATCATCAATGACAGGAAACATCACATTCACACACACTGCAGCGAAGGCCCAGCGACTCACCCTTCTTACGCAGATGTGAATCATGCCATAACCAAACTATTAGGATTAGCTAACAGCTGACCGAAGGACAATGTACAACTGGAGATTCTCTAGAGTGAGCCGATGTGCATGTTGTGGTCCGGCTCGGACTATATTTAGTTCCCTTGTTTGTAACAGATACAAGCTCATAACATGCACAGTCCTCTGGGACATGACACCAGGACGGACTCTATCCTGCATGGGTACAGCTAAAAATACTCAACATGCAGGAACATCACACACTGTGCCTTTCAGTGCCTATAGGCTATGGTGTGTTTGTCTATAACCTAAAGCTCCAAAGTAATATCAGGATACTGTGCATCGAAATGTAACCATATTTAAAGGGGTGAAAAATAGGTTTTATGGCGTTTAATTCTGAAAGCTGTGTTCATTACAAACAACCAGGAGCCGCCAACATTAGAAGACAAAGCTTAAAGAGGGTCACAGACTGAACTAGAAGTGCTATATTTTTAAAATCTGAATATTGTTTATGTAGCAAACCAGCTCCTCATGCGGCAACTCTCGCCGATCGGTTACCCAGCCACAGCCGTACACACCTAATGACAAATCATATTTCCACCGTCTCATTTTTTTTCTTCAAAGAAATAAATCCAATTAGTGATTTCTGGTTTATAATTTGGTCTATTTATGATATCTTTGCTTTGGTAGAAGTTTTGAATGGTCTGTAACTGTAACTTTTCTGTAAGAAAATGTCACTTTATGAGGTTTTTTAACATTAATATGAGTTCCCCTAGCCCAGGGGTTTTCAAACTTTATGATGCCAAGGACCCCCAAATATGATGGACCTTTTATGAGGGACCCCCTTCCTAAAATGAATCTACTGTATATATTTTTAAATATGAAAATATTTTTTTTTTTATCTGTTAGATAAATAGTAAGTGTGACATTATAAATACAACATATTATTTGCAAACTTAAATTGGCTATACTTAATGTTGGATGTATAAACCCAAAGAAGAACATTTTCTATTAAAAATGATTTGTATAAGCCACTTTCACAATAAATGTAGCCTATGTAAGCAGCTTACATACTGCGTTATGAATACTGCCTTACAACCCCAGTGAACAAGATAAAAGACTATGGTGAGAAAAACTCATTAGAAAGATACAAAGCAAGCATATACAATTCTGGAAAGTATGTGTAGGGCAATGAAAGTTCAGTAGACTTTAACCATTTTTGCTTTGTCTTTTTACTCTCTGAAATTTTCTGAGGACCCCTTAGAACCTTCTGGAGGACCCCTGTCCTAGCCTGTCTATGGTCCTCCAGTGGTTACAAATTGCGGTAGGTGTTAACCAAGCTCTGGGTGTCCTGCTCTGCCTTTGAGAAAATGAAAGCTCAGACGGGCCGATCTGGAATCTTCCCTATATGTCATCATACGGGGAAAGGTTACCTCCCCTTTCTCTGCTTTTCCCGCCCAGAGAATTTGGAGGAAATGGATTCAGTATATTTTTTACATTTAATTCAGTCGCAATGTCAGCACAGGCTTTACAAACAGACTTTTACGATATGGATTCGACAGAACCGCCACAAACAGTGAGTAACAGTGTTCATTAATACCTGATCTGTGATCAGTGATTTCTGATGTGTAGCTAATTATTCAAGTTCACACAGACTTTCTTTCTAAATCGTTTAATACCGTTTATGCATCAGTGAATCAAGCCAGTGACTAAACAATCAACTTCACATTGTTTCTCTTAGTAGCATGAAACAAATCTGTTATTTAAATTGTGATTAAACTACAGAGAGCGATCAGAGAACTCTCTCTTTATAATGTTCGGAGCTGTCAACACACGTTACAAGTATATCTGCACCAAGCGGCAAGCTCCCCCAGTTTCTCTTGAAGCCAATAGGGAAGTGGCTTAAACTGCAATTCATCGACTGGCCACTAGAGACAGGCTCCAGAAGGGAGCAGAATCTCATTGAGCTTCATGTTAAAATGAGGGGGGGGGGGGGGGGGGGGGCAATTCATTCGTTTACATTATATTAAGTCTTAAAGGGTTAGTTCACCGAAAAATTAAAAAATTCTGTCATTATTTACTTACCCTCATGTCGTTCGACACCCGTAAGACCTCCGTTGATCTTCGGAACACAAATGAAGATATTTTAGTTGAAATCTGATGGCTCTGAAAGGCCTCCATTGGCACAATGGCACTTTTCACTCTCAAGACCCTTAAAAGGTACTAAAGACGTCGTTACAAAGTCCATCTCACTACAGTGGTTCTACAATAACTTTATGAATCGGCGAGAATAGTTTTTGTGCGCAAAAAAACCCTAAATAACGAATTATATTGTGATGACGATTTCAAAACACGGAATCATGAAGCTTCGAAGCGTTATGAATCAGCGAGTCGAATCAGCAGTTTGGAATAGCCAAATTTCAGCAGTTTGGCGGTTTGACACGCGATCCGAATCATGATTCGACTCACTGATTCATAACGCTTCGAAGCTTCATGATTCCGTGTTTTGAAATCGTCATCACTATATAAGTCGTTATTTAGGGGTTTTTTGCGCACAAAAACTATTCTCGCCAATTCATAAAGTTATTGTAGAACCACTGTAGTGAGATGGACTTTGTAACGACATCTTTAGTACCTTTTAAGGGTCTTGAGAGTGAACCGTGCATTGTGCCAATGGAGGCCTTTCAGAGCCATCAGATTTCAACTAAAATATCTTCATTTGTGTTCTGAAGATCAACGGAGGTCTTACGGGTGTCGAACGACATGAGGGTAAGTAAATAATGACAGAATTTTCATTTTTGGGTGAACTAACCCTTTAAAGTTCTGCATAATTAAGGGCGTGGCCACTTTTAGTGACAGGTGGATAGCCATTTGTCTGCTGTCTGTTAGTCATCGCGTCCCCTCAGCTCCACCCACGTCCCTCCGTTTTGCCCATTCTCTGTTATATGGGAGTGATGCGCAATGATGCGCTGCTAAGATGGCAACGGCCAGCTCGACCCTACTTTACGCTTCAAAACTGCTCTTCAGAATCCGTTGGGTGACATCACATACAGTACGTCCATATTTTTTACAGTCTATGATCTGCACACTTGCCCAAACTGCCGTTATAATGAATGACGCTGTTACGCTGCACAACGAAGCTCTTACTGTATTCATATCGATATTGTGTTTGCTGTTAGTTGTGGTGAAAGCATTTTGTGAGAGAAATAGCGTTGCAATGAAGAGATCACTGCATTCACACGATCAACAGACTGCCTGTGTACTCATTGCATTTCATCACTGCAGCCTTTCATGTGATGGGAAAAGATCAACAAATAATGCTATAATCAACACTTTCATAATTTGTTCATCTCGACAGCTGTAATAGTAAAAAAATGTAGTAAAAGTATTCGAGAGGGGTTCCACTGAAGTCTCACAGCAGCCAATCACAGTAGTGGGCATTTCCACTGAAGTCTCACAGCAGCCAATCACAGCAGCGGGCATTTCCACTGAAGTCTCACAGCAGCCAATCACAGCAGTGGGCGTTTACACTAAAGTCTCACAGCAGACACGACCCTTCAAACAGAGCATTCAAGCCAGAGGGCTAAAATCAGGATAGAAAAATGCCTATTATTTCTAAATTATGACATTTTATGATGTAAAAATCATACTAACAATATAAGTACACCTCAGGAAAAATTATAAAATAATTGTAAAAAAATCCACATTATGGGACCTTTAACAAGTTAGTTAAATTATCTGGTCAGAGAATAGGTTCATTTCAAACCCTGAAAAACAATGGGATGTTTTGCAGACTTAAATCTAAATGGTCTATTCTTCAAATACACTGGCCCCAAAATATGTACTTATCACACTTAAAATGTAAGAATGTCTATGCATCATTTAACAAATATGAATGCAATTTTTCTTAATAAATAAATGTATAGCATAATAAAATACATCAAGCTTGAGATGCTTCATATATCCACTAAAATCACCTTGATATGCTAGTTAAAACTCTACAGCATGTTTGCAGATGTCACTGGTTTTTGATATTTGTATGTCATGCAGTGATTACTGTATCTCCATCTTATATTCATCAACTCATATACTATTAAATCAGTTGATTGAACAGAACTCTAAAAAAATTTTTCATCATTATTGTGTGTTCAAAGAAGTATTGGTTGCAGTGCATGTGATTGGGTGTTTTAATTCAAAAGACCCCTCCAGTCAGACACTTACTGACCACTAGGGGGCGTTGTTACACTTATAAACGACCTGCAAAACCAGTCAAATATCTTTAGCTGTATTCTCTTTTCAGAAATAACAACATCAGATGGGTTGCTGCCATGTGTGTGAATTATTCACTGAATGCG
Organism: Gobio gobio; assembly: GCF_949357685.1. Lineage (NCBI taxonomy): Eukaryota > Metazoa > Chordata > Actinopteri > Cypriniformes > Gobionidae > Gobio > Gobio gobio. The sequence continues at coordinate 7,324,661 of NC_137116.1, read as the reverse complement.
TTTTAAACGGTGATAATTAATGATTCATTAATATTCTGAACATGTACATCACCCACAGAGCGTTTCAAATAGGCCTATAGTTTCACACAGAGTAGTTAAATTATTTTAATAAGACTACTTAATGATTCCAAGTGCACTAGTCATTAATAAGCTAGTACTACACCACTATAATTCAACATGAAACACATGTGATATATTCTATACTGATGCTTTAAAGTCTCTGTTCATTAAAACGATTACCCTCCGTGTTTTAAATGATTGACCTTGATTCGCAAAGGTGCTGACATTTATTTAAGTTTTGGAAAGGACTGTGGAGTGCGCGTGCACGCAGGATGACTCCTATTAAAAGAAGTTAGCAAGTGCGAGAGATTGAGAGCCGTCAAAGTCTTCACCGGTCCACTTTAAAACGCTGCAAATAATTAGTGATTATTTTCTCATTTCTGAGCCTCTGTGGTTTATTGGGTAATTTTAAAAGGTTTTTAATTTCCTGTCGAGTGCAGCGCGCTCAGATGTTTCCGTGTGTGTGTGTGCGCGCAGGGATTTGTGTGTTTGTTTTTACAGCGTGCGCCGCTCAGCTCTGGGCTCGTGTGTCATGTAGGATTTTAATACGGAGCTCATTTCCTGGAGCAGCTAAGATAGAGATCAAAGCCTCTGCTTAGTCTCATTGCTATAAGTGTGCATGGGACAGTCAGGGAGGTTTGGGTCTGCGGCACGTTTGAGCCTTATAGCTCTTGTGTCATCAGCTTTCTCTCATATCGGTCATTGTTTTACCTCATGTTTGTACTCCCTCTGCTCTAAACCAGGATAATTCAGTTTCGGGACTGACACAACTATACTGGCATGTCCGTTTATTAGATCGAATCTGGCTCAGCCCACTGACGGCAGAACATTTTCCATCTTGTGCTACAAATGTAAGTTGAACTGGTTAGCTTTATACACTGAAAAAAGTGTGGCGGATTTACATGGTTTAATCACGTATCGGTCCCACATGAATCAATTAAGTTAAACATAAATTGTTCACATAATTTTAACATCACATTTAAGTGACCCAATTAGGAAGATTTCAATATTTCAATATCCTATATTTTTGTCACATGACTGAATAATACGATTTTACTAGCTAGCTAACAAAATATTAATACTTCCATGGCCACTGGTGTATAAAATCAAGCACTAGGCATGCAAACGCTTCTACAAACATTTGTGAAAGAATGTGTCGCTCTCAGGAGCTCAGTGAACTCAAGCGTGGTACCGTGATAGGCTGCCACCTGTGCAATAAGTCCATTCGTGAAATTTCCTCACTACTTAATATTCCACAGTCAACTGTTAGTGGTATTATAACAAAGTGGAAGCAAGTGGAAGCAAGTGGGAACAACAGCAACTCAACCACAAAGTGGTAGGCCATGTAAAAATCACAGAGCAGGGTCAGCACATGCTGAGGCGAACAGTGCGCAGAAGTCGACAACTTTCTGCAGAGTCAATAGCTACAGAACTCCAAACTTTGTGTGGCCTTCAGATTAGTTCAAGAACAGTGTGTAGAGCTTCATGGAATGGGTTTCCATGGCCGAGCAGCTGCATCCAAGCCTTACATCACCAAGTGCAATGCAAAGCGTGGGTTGCAGTGGGGTAAAGCACGCCGCCACTGGACTCTAGAGCAGTGGAGACGTGTTCTCTGGAGTGACCAATCACGCTTCTCTATCTGGTAATCCAATGGACGAGTCTGGGTTTGGCGGTTGCCAGGAGAACCGTACTTGCCTGACTGCTTTGTGCAAAGTGTAAAGTTTTGTGGAGGGGGGATTATGGTGTGGGGTTGTGTTTCAGGGGTTGGGCTTGGTCCTTTAGTTCCAGTGAAAGGAACTCTTAATGCTTCAGCATGCCAAGACATTTTGGACAATTTCATGCTCCCAACTTTGTGGGACAGTTTGGGGATGGCCCCTTCCTGTTCCAACATGACTGCGCACCAGTGCACAAAGCAATGTCCATAAAGACATGGATGAGCGAGTTTGGTGTGGAGGAACTTGACTGGCCTGCACAGAGTCCTGACCTCAACCCAATAGAACACCTTTGGGATGAATTAGAGCGGAGACTGCGAGCCAGGCCTTCTCGTCCAACATCAGTGCCTGACCTCACAAATACGCTTCTAGAAGAATGGTCAAAAATTCCCATAAACACACTCCTAAACCTTGTGGAAAGCCTTCCCAGAAGAGTTGAAGCTGTTATAGCTGCAAAGGGTGGGCCAGCTCCATATTAAACCCTACGGATTAAGAATGTCATCTTCGCCATGAGCTTTCTACAGCCACCAGAGCATTACACACAACTTAAATAAATGAATGGTTGCAAGTTAAAGAAGATACTTTATTTATTTAGTTAAACCTTTACAGTTGCAAACATTACTTTGTTGCGTTCTGTTGAAGTAATAATGTTGATCATTACATTAACTTAATATTGTATGTAATTTAAACTCAAATTTCAGCAAAAATTTATTTTTTTGTTAAAAGAAAAAAGTAACTTAAAGAAATGATCTTGACAAATGAAATTTTGCAGGGGATTAGCATAGGACTGGATAAGGAGTATTGTATGTTTTTAGTGAAGTTAAAGACCTGTTAGTGTTTAATGCTGTTAAGTTTGACATTTAAACGAGTTTCTGTAATGTTGAAGTTTTTACTATTGTGCTGAATAAACTTCATGAAGGTAAACACTACACAATAAGCAATGAATGCCAGTGACAAGTAATATTTTAATTGTTCATTAAATCCCCATGCTAAATAAGTTACACTTAGTGCTATAATAGCTGTGCATTTTAACTAAGATTAACTGGTTCCAGGGTTACAACTCCAGGGTTACAACAATTCCGTGGTGAGTGGCAATGGACTGTGTTCTTCAAGTTCATTCACAGATCAAACCATTCCTGAACCATTTTTGCTTTGTGTCAGGGTGCATTATCTGCTGAAAGAGCTACAGCCACCAGGGAATACCGTTTCTATGAAAGTGTGTACATGGTCTGCAACAATGCTTAGGTAGGTAGTACGTGTCAAAGTAACATCCACATGGATGGCAGGACCCAAGGTTTCCCAGCAGAACATTGCCCAAAGCTTCACACTGCCTCCACCGGCTTGCCTTCTTCCCATAGTGCATCTGGTGCCATGTGTTCCCCTGGTAAGCCACACACACGCACCCGGCCATCCACATGATGTAAAATAAAACGTGATTCATCAGACCAGGCCACCTTCTTCCATTGCTCCGTGGTCCAGTTCTGATGCTCATGTGCCACTGTTGGTGCTTTCGGCGGTGGACAGGGTTTAGCATGAACTTTTTGAGCAATTTGAGCTACAGTAGCTCGTCTGTTTGATCGGACCACACGGGCCAGCCTTCGTTCCCCATGTGCATAAATGAGCCTTGGCCGCCCATGACCCTGTCGCCGGTTCACCACTGTTCCTTCCTTGGACCACTTTTAATAGATACTGACCACTGCAGACCGGGAACACCCCACAAGAGCTGCAGTTTTTGAGATGCTCTGACCCAGTCATCGTTGTCAAACTCGCACAAAATCACGCTTTCCCATTTTTCCTGATTCTACCACATCAACTTTGAGGACAAAATGTATTTGAACTAAAATAAATAAGATTAACTGGTTCCAGGGTTACAACTCAAGTAGTTGGAGTGACTTAACTTTCTCAACTTTCTCAACTGTAATCAACTTTCAAAAAGTGTGTTCATGCTACAAATGATTAAGTTCCTTTAACTCAATGTAATTTTATTTGAAGTTGTCATAATTCAAAAAACTGTTGCATTAATTTTTTTTGTTGAGCCAACACATTATTTTTTTATAGTGCAGTTGTGAACGCATAAAGGAGAATCTGGACCATAATTAGGAAATGAATCCACTCTCAAATACAACAGCTTTGCCCCTTTGTACCTTATTTACTCCTAACAGGTTTTTAGTAGCAACTTATGGGTACATAAAAATCTAAGGTACTAATATGCACCATTTATTGAAGATTGCAATACTGAAAATTATGCCTTTCACATTTACCTCTTTTTTACCTGTGGTTTTAGTAAACATGTCACCCTTGACACTACTGTTTCATAACGTCTGAAAAGTGAACGCCAAAATGACACGTTCTTTGAAATAACTTTGACAAGCTTTTTGTTTTATTGTATATAACCTTTTTCCATTTGCTGTGATTTCTGAAATGGGTTAGCAGACATCAATAATCTTTTTTTTTGTAACACAGAGGGAGGGAAAGAGTTATAAAAGAGCGAGTGAGTACACCTCACCGGCTGGGCATGTCTGATTTGATAGAGAGAAGAGTAGGGAGTCACTGCAAATTACAGGATGTTTTTATTGTATTGCACCAAGGGCGCCTTCCAATTTCCCTCCTCCCCATTCACCTAAACCCCTGCCTCTCACAGTTCATCTTTATACCCTCTGAATCGCTCTTTTCCCAAAGTGGAGGATGGCATCGAACGGAAGAAAAGAGGGGAAATTTTCTCTGTGTTATTACTATAAAAATAGGGATGAGACAAGAAGAGAAAGGGTAAGGGTAATTTAGCTGTTTGGGACCGCATGGCTAATGGCCTCGCTAGGTCTCCGGTGCTAAGCTCAAACAATAGATAAGTCTTCCTATTGACACATTAAGAGCATGATAGAGAGAATGAAAGAGAGACTGAATCTATAAAACATGAGGAGGTAGAAAAGGGCCAGGCGCTGGTTAAAATGTGCTGTTTCATCCCGATCATCTGCGATTGAAACACACGTAGCATCTTGACTGCGTTCAACCCGTCAAGGGTAAAAGAGCATTAAGGCCGTTCTTTGGGAAGCTATTTGAAACCCTTGTGAAAACAAAGTGCACTTAATTAAACTGAGTGTGCACTTGCAGTGCACTTCAAATCTTAAAAGTATATTTAAAACTGTATTTGCAGATAATATATTACTACTGAAATAAAAGGCCACTTAAGTGTACTTAAAGAGATACACTTTCATGACTATGTTTCTTAATATTCTTAACACACTTATAGAAAGTGCACTTTGCAATAATGTCAAATTAAAAGTTTTACTTTAAAACACATTTTAAATCATCATGTTTTAATAAACTTTCGTCATGCTTTAAAGGCACAATATGTAATTTTTCACCACTAGAGGTCGCTTATTCAAAACAAAGGCGTAGCTTGATAACGCCTTGATTTGGTGGAATCATGGGAGTTGTCGTCTTCACTTCTACAGCCAGTGGAAAAGAATCCGATGGGACTCGGGTAGAAATCATATTCATGGATGGGCTAATGTATTAAAGATTTATTTACATTACTGTAGTATGAAGTGCATAAAAAAGCACTCAAGTTCAACTAATTGCATTTAATATAAATGTAATAATTGTAAATAACATGCAGTTAAGTGTCTGTAAACATTACATTCAGTTCACACTAAATTATATTCTTTTAAAGGGGTGGTTGATTATGATTTCCCTTTTTTAACTTTAGTTAGGGTGTAATGTTGATGTTTGAGCATAAACAACATCCCCAAAGTTACGACGCTCAAAGTTCAAACAGAAATCGCTTTTTAAGGACTACAACAAACGTCTGGTAGGGACTACAACAAGCTTCTTCATGGGTTAGTGACATCACTAACCCTACAATTTACATAAACCCCGCCCCCGGGAACACGCAACAAAGGCCATGTTGAGAAGAGGAACAGTTGAGGACAAAGGCAGGAGATCTGGGTGCTGCCAACTGGCTAGGAAGTCTCCAGGGTGGTGCCAGTGCTACAGGGGACCACAGCGGCTCCGGCAGCTCAGGGGACCATGGAGGTACGGAAGCTCAGGGAGCCATGGCGGCTTAGGGGGTTCAGGGAGCCATGCCGGTTCAGGGAGCCATGGCGGCGCAGACCCTTCAGGAGGCCAGGGTGGGGCAGACCATTCCGGGCCAGCCTCTGAGGATGGTAAGAATACATAATAATTATATTTTAATTATTAATTATAGTTTTAAGGGCGTAGATAGCATAAATAGGAAATGTACATGTTTGAGAATAGAAGTTAGGCTAAAGGGAGAAGAAATACGTAAATTAACTTACTCTCTAACCTCTAATTCTAGGAAATGATGTATGGCCATATTAAAGGGATAGTTCAACCGAAAATGAAAATTCTGTATTATATAAAGTTTATTATTACTATAAACATGTATTAAGAAGCATGAAAAAAAGTTGTGTGAACACATTTAGTTTGTGGATACTGCACTTTGCCTTTGCAATAGTGTTTTAGTTGTTTAAGGTCATCCAAAGGCAGAGTGCAGTATCTGCATTTTGGGGGTCAAAGATCACATCGGTGGTCATGGTTTTTATCTATAAAAAATTTCTTCCTAAGAAGGTAATACATGAATGCATTACCACTAATCTACCCACAACATGTTTGACTGGCTGGTGTAAAAACTTTAAAGCCATTTTTCTCAGTTTCAGTGTTTGCGTAGTTATTGCACTTAGCCTTTGTAGGGCAGAGTGGTTCTCCACTGGACTCTGCACAAGGACAGGATACGTCGCTGGACTCTGGACGTGGACAGGAGACGTCGTGGGACACTGGACGTGGACAGGAGACGTCGCGGGACACTGGGGGGGGATTGGAGACATCACGGGACACTGGACGGGGACTGGAGCTGGTTCTGTCCTGAAGTCAATGAACCAGTTGTTCCTCGCTGGCTCAGGCATGGCGGCGGCCATCTTGGCAGGGATGGTCAAAGACACTGGCTCAGGCATGGAAGCGTCCTTCTTCCTCTTTCAACTCCGCCTTTGAGCCGGTGCAGAAATTGACTGCAGCTGTGGAGGGCCTTGTTGCAGGCTTGGGGTGAGTTGGAACACCCAAGCGACTTTGTGATGGGACTGGTTGTTATGTTCCTTGATTTTTTCAACAACGAAATCGGAACCATTAAGCCAGAGGATAAAGTTAATGGACTCGACCAAGGACAAACAAGGCTCAGGAGATGCAAATGACTTCCTCATCCAGTCCCATCTGAAAGTAAGCGTTGAGTGTATAATCGCTCCAACTCACCAGATGGGAAAACTTTACAAACTCCTCCACATACTGCTCCAGAGGACAACCACCCTGCCGGAGGGAGAGGAGAAATTCTTCCGACATTTTAGATGTTGGTCTAGTCATCTGTAACGGTTGGTGAACCAGGAACAGGCTGAAGACTCAGACGATCAAAATACAAACTTAAACTTTAATAATGACGCTCAGGAACAAACAGAAAGGCAGGGAAACACACTCCAACATAACAGTGACTAAACACTGAAGGTGAGGGTGCAACTTAAGTAGAGAACAGAAACAAGATGACACAACTGGGACAAATGAACAAATGACAAAACACATCCTTGTAATATATGCAACTACTTAATAGTGAGAATTAGACCCTAAACTAAAGTGTTACCATTTATTTTTATTCACTTATTTATCTGTCTTGCTTCTGTCTGCGCACTAGAAGCTTCTGTCACCAAGACGAATTCCTTGTATGTTTAAGCATACTTGGCAATAAAGCTCATTGCTCTCTTTAAATAAATGACTCGTTTTAGTCATATGGACCAATCATAAACGGAATAAACAATATTGACAAAAATAATCAACGTGATTATGATTTTTACCATAATCGAGCTGTAGACTAATCTGTTTGTTTTATATTCCTTAGCAATTCCATATGGCAAGAAACTTGTGCAAGCAAACAATTGTTCTGAAAATGTCTCTAGGTTCTGTAAAACCATAATAAAATAAAAGGCTCGGAGATCAATAAAAGCTTTTTCCACCTAAGGATCCCCGATTTCCCCTTAACTACCCAAACTGCAGGTCCTGCTGGGCCCACAGATACAAAGGTACAGCATCAATACCTGCAATCTAACATGGCGGGGTCTTTCTTTGTGTGTGTGTGTTATCCTGCAAGCAGACAATAATTGGGATGCTACCAGTTTGCATCAATTCTGTGCAGTAGGAGACAAAACAGGGGACCATTTAATGTGCTTCAGAATAATCAAAGAGAAACGCTTGTCCTTTGTCTGGGCTGGTGCACGTGAGTGAGCGGCACAGAGAGATAGTTGCCGACCAAGAAAGAGCCATGTCTTTTCATGCTTGGAGGGGATCAGACCATAAGGTGCGATCGGCATTTTAAATGATTGGAAGATTCGGTGTAATTTCTTCCATTCAGTGGCCTGGCTTCATACTGCGAGAATAATGGAGGCCTGAGAGAGCGTCTGGATGACCGCTACCGTCCTGCTGCTACGGTGAAGAGGAGAGGGACGCTGGGTAATCGCACACACACCAATCCCTTGTTAGCTCTCCCGCAGTCACCTTCAACTCACTGTCAACACCACAGTAAAAGAGGAAGGATCGTCTGCAAATCTACTCTGAATAGTGAAGGTCTTTCAACAAACATTCAGACTGTGTCTGAAAGCCTTGAAACTTAACTTAACTTTTGCTGAAACGATGCACTTTCAACTGCATTTTTGCATGAAAGCACATTTTAAGAAAATTGGTTAACACTTTAGTTTAGGGTCCAATTTTCACTCTTAAGTAGTTGCTTGTTACTAGGATATTGGCTGTTTATTAGTCCTTATAAAGCACATTTTAATGCCTTATTCTGCATGACCATATTCTACATCCATAATCCTAAACTTTGCCACTACCTTACTAACTATTAATAAGGAGTTAAGTGAAGCAAAAGTCATAGTCAATAGTGAGAATTGGACCCTAATCTAAAGTGTGACTGAAAATTGGACTTCAGACAAGCTCTCAAGACACCATGCAATAAATTCTAATGATATAAAAGTATACAATACTATAAACAGGTAATACTTAAGAATACTGGTCCATCATTAAAGGCTTAGTTCACCCAAAAATGAAAATTCTGTCATTAATTACTCACCCTCATGTCGTTCGACACCCGTAAGACTGATGGCTGAGAAAGGCTTCAGATAGGCCTCCATTGGCATTCAGTACATTTAGGGCGTTTTCACACCTGAAAGTCCGCACCAAGGTCCGAACCGAAGTTCATGTTTCAATACTTTTTATATATTCGGTTAGTTTTGGTTTGGTTTCACATTGCAATCATGCGAGCGGACTAAAGAACTTTACATGACGCACTTGCGTCCACTCGTCATCATCTATGTGGGCGGCATCTGGACATTGATTGGTTTGTAAACGGACGTGCGTCTGACGTCAGCGTCTTTGACAAGTTGAATGAACGGTCGCATATCATCGTTGCCACTATTGAACAGTGCGCATTGCTTGACTATTTTTTTATTCGTTACGCTTAAAAGTGGACATTTCAAGCTTTATATACACATATTTCTCATGTTTGTGAGGCAAGTTGCCTGCTGAGTTTCGGTTTATTTGAGACCCGCTCCAGTTCATGTGTAAAGCATGTGATCGCTCCCGTGATTATTGTCTGCTATAGACTATTTGCTTCTTATTTATTAAATCCAGGCAATTATCTGATTAAACGTTGATTAAAATCAAGATACAATTTATACAAAACGAAATTCCCATTAAAGAAATGCTTTCTAAGCAAAATCATACAAAATTTCGTTCAAAATTATTTCTTACTTTCTGTCTACTGACATATTGCGCATATTTTCACTTTTCATAATCAATGTAGCCTAGATTGAATTTAAAAATAACGTTATAATATTTAAACATAAACAGGAACTTCCTGTAAATGGTCTGAAAGTACGAACCATACAGAAAATGCTTTCACACTAGAAACGAACCGAACCTTTGTTCAGTTTGATCCGGACCGAGACTACCTCTTTTCGTCGGACCAAATTTCGTCTGTTTGGTCCGGACCGTGGTACGGGGGAGGTTTCACATCTGTAATTTTGATTCGGACCAAACTGAAAAGTCCGAAAATCCGGACCAAACAAGGTAGGTGTGAAAACGCCCTTACACTCCCAAGACCCATAAAAGGCACTTAAAACGTCGTTACAAAGTCCATCTCACCACAGTGACTCTACAATAATTTTACGAAGCGACGACAATAGTTTTTGTGCGCAAAAAAAAATCAAAATAATGACTTTATTCAACCTCTTCTTGTCTTCCGTGTGTGCCTCCACGACGCATCATGGATCCATTTAACATGGATCCATTTAACATTCAACAGGCCAACATAAATACATAAATACAACTGAAAAAAGATACATATGAAATAAACTTGCTTTTTGAGTAGGTTTAACAGTCGTTTCCAGGTACAGAAATAAAGTAAACAAGTGTAAAATAACACTGCATAGTCCTTATTAAATCCGTATTAAAGTTACAAAAAGTTATTAAGTCAAAAGTAGTGTGTGATTTCTTTTCATTTGTTGTTTGATTAGCATTAAAGCACAGACAGGAGCAGCAATATTAGACTACTGTCACTTTAAGAGCTGCACGGATCCAATCCAATCCAGTCTGTCCGTCACTGTTTGTCTGATTTTAGTCTGCCGGGCAAATCTGATGACTTTGAAAAGTAAAAGCACATCTCACCTCAACAGTTTGCACAATTTGAAGTATCACTCATATCTGTAAATTAGCTACAAGGGTTAGGGGCTTTGAGAAGTAATAATGCTTGGCTTAGCAAACACATCTAAAGAATTTGTACATTTCGAACGAATGATAAACCCCATTAGTGACGATGAGTGCTTTTGCATGAAAAGAGGTTATTACACCCTCATCCAGCACTTCAAGCTGTAACTCCTACAAACACACACTGGGTTATTTTTAATAGATTGCCATACACAATAAGTGCGTCCTCTTAATTAGCCCACACATCACATAATCAACACATACACACACTTATAGATGCGTTTGGCATCACTGACACAGCTTATAATATATAAACACCCTCTAGCTTTCCATAAATTGTTGTTAAAGAGGGATAATGTCATTAAGACACTTCTCAAACTGGATCTGTTTATAGAGGTGAGATCCTTAGAAGAGGAAATCAATTCTGAATAGTGAATACATGGGTTTAGGGGTTTGATCTGAAGGTATAAAGACATCATACCAGGGGTTCGAGGCTGCAGTTGTGGCACTAAGGCTACTATGAATGGGTCCTTGGGTCTGCTATGTGTTCTTAACACGGACCTGATCAAACCCAACTCTCCACGCTTCTCATGTGACAAAGAAGCTGCACAAGGTGTCTGTTAAAATGATGGAGTGATAAGAGCTAGAGAGGCAAGCAGGAAACTCACACTGGTTGTTAGATGGCGATAAGATGACAGCAAACAGAATATCCCTCACACCTACAGCTGGCCATGGAGACCATCATTTACAGTCATCTACATCTACATTAGAGTCATTCAAGTCATCTACACCTGAAGTGTTTGTTTATTAGATATTTTCGCCAATTTGATCGTGCTTTCAGCTGACAAAATTAGTTATGAGCAAACAATATTAGTCTTATAGTTTAACAGGTTGACTCAGGGTCTCTTAGCATGATTGGTTTGATTAAAATGAACCCTGGTGCGATTGCTCTGTTAGTGCGGTTCTCTCATTTGAATAAGTGTGAACGCTGCCATCTGAACCCTGGTGTGAACCAAACAAGCGGATCGAGATCAGAAAAGATGGGTCTCAATCCACAATCAAATGAACGGATCAACTGAAATATGAACACAGACCAAAGACATCTTAAAAGGACAGAATGCTCAAGCACACCTGCTTTTTCTCATCATAGTCCTGATGTTGCCCATCTCAGTTCGGTACAGGCGTCAGAACCGCGTTTCCTCGCAGCTGATCATGGTTTGTGTGTGACAGAGGGATATTCCTGCTGCTGTTTTGACTTCTATACACATTTTATAAGCTTTTCACGAGTTCTCAGCTGCTCAAAATACTATCATAAGAAGCAACACACAAACGCGCATTTAGCCCAGAACACAGCATTGTTTGAGATGTTCGTAAGTTCCATCTCAAAATAGGTGAGTTCAGGTAGGCGGCGTCAGCAAACATGACTTCAGGTCAGCCGTCTATTGTGATGTAATTTAGAGAGCGCTGAACAATTTCAGCGAGTTGTACTGCGTTCCACTCCCCTTTTAGACACGCACTTGCGAACTTCCCTAAGCACTTCCCCTTGGGGGAATCCCGCCGCCATTTTGAAGTGCGTTCCACTTCGTGAAGTGGACAAGGGAAGTTTACATGGACAGAACCCATGCTCCCTCGATTTTGACCGAGGGAGCGAGTCTACTTCATATGTACACTTCAGGCAGCTTCATATACCACAATGCAACACGATTGTGACATCACCGCATTCGCATTTAATTTACCCCACCACAAGCAACTCTATGATATTTTTTATTATTTTTAAAAACAATTAAAACAACCCAAATACACCTATATACACATATAGAATGCTGCATTAAATAATTTCGTAAAGAAAAAAATAAATACATAAATCAACTCCATATTGGATTCGAAGTGATCAAGGGCTTAGGACGTTCCAGTTCAGTCCATTGCAAAGGTTCCTCCAGTAGTGGGCACTCATGCAACGAAAGCAATGACGCACATCCGAGTGAACGAGACGGAGGGAAGTTAACGAGTGAAGGGCATGATAAAAATGAACTGGAACGCAGCATTAGTACCGCGTTTCGACAGCGTGGGGGAATGAAAGTGTGGGAAGTTTGAATGTTTTATGACGAAGCGTTTTTTTTCTTGATCACAAGATTATGGTTGGTGTTTTAAAGGTGCACTATGTAAAAAAATTTCAGTAAAATATCCAAAAACCACTAGGCCATTGTTATATATTTTGCTCAGTTGAGTACTTACAATATCCCAAATGTTTCCAACTATTTGTAAATCGTGAGAAAACGCAAAATTTGCATTACCCTCGGTTTCTGGTTTTATTTTGCAGAAATGCTTTACTCTTACTGCAGTGTGAACAAGTGTCAAAGCAGCCGCCAAGCGAACGCACAGAGTAACGTCATAACATAATTTTCAACACACTCAGATATGTCTAAAATGATAAACAGAGCTGCGTTACCTCATACTCATACAGACCGGAAAAGCGGAAGTGGCGCCCGCGACTGGAGCATAATAAAAGTCACGCCGGCGACTATGTAATACCATAATAACAGTCCCGCTGCTCGTGAGGCGTGTGTTCCGCTCTTCTTATTAACAATCGCTCCTGTGGCCTTGCTCAGCTCAACAACACTCGGTCCTGCTCTGCTTCATACTACAGTAATGTTAATAATCGCATCTATGAATGTGATTTCTGCCCGAGTCCTATCCCGATTCTTTTCCACCGGCTGTGAGGTGAAGACCACATGTCCTAAGATTCTGCGCTCAAACGTGGCATCATCAAACTATGCCTTTGTTTTGAACAAGCGACCTCTAGCGGACGGAAAAGTTACATAGTGCTGCTTTAAAGACTGTTTTGATTTAATTATTTGTAGACGCACCACTGTTTGAAGCTGTCTGAGACGCTAATTGTTTATAGAAACTCCTCGTGTGATAACCAGTACTTGAGTTTGAGTCTAAATGAACTGATGCAGGTATAGAAGTTTACATGACATAAGATGTATGTTTTTAAATGTGTATATATATATTTTTGTATTTTGATCTGTTGCTTTTGTATAACAGTGAAGTGGCGTGAGGTCGTGTTTTCCAGGACACAATTGTGCAGTCTTTATCTGTGTCTTCATATTCAGGTATGAATATCCTTACCGATGGTAAATGTTTGTGAGTAATTGTATCTCATGATTGTTTTTATTCATTCGTAGAAGAGTTTGTCAGCCACTGTTTTCTTTTGCCTCCACATTAAATTAATGAACGTGTTTGTTTTTGGTTGCTTAGACTAAGCACCCGGCGTGTTGTGAGATGCGGGGAAAGAGACTCTTTTGTATTTTTGTTATTGTATTTTTTTTGTCAGTCCTTTTGAATTGTATTTCTTTTCTTTTTCTTATATTTTTGTTGTTCATACTTTTGGGGTACTCTTTTTAGTGCAACATTATTTGGCAGTGTGCAATAATTCCCTTCATTATCACAGTAGTGTGTGTGGCTTGCAGTGTAGCACGTTTATGGTGATTGATCAATTTTTGGTGTGACTTGAGTGTGAAGAATTGAGTTTAACCTTTTATAGGGTTTACTACTTGCCTTGCCCAGGTGCATTTCATTATGCCATTTTAATGTGTCATGTTTGGAGTAAAAATATTAGTGGTCTTGTATATGTGTTGATGTGTAACAAGAAATAAAGTGTACCTCTTATTTTCCACATTTTGTCCTTTAATTAGGATTTGGGGTAGTCCCTGTATTGGCCTACAGCACGTTAGATATATTTTTTTTATTTTTGATAGCCTAACTATGTATCAGTGAATGGTAAGGGGGCGGAAGAATGTGCTTAGTAGGTCACATAGGCAATACATAATAAAAGCCGACTAATCTGATTGTGAACATATCGCTGTGCCTTTAGGTTCGGTATCTTGATTCGATGATAAAAATGCCAATGTGAACGCTAAGCGGACCAGGACTAAAGGTGTGTTCACACATGTAGTTCGGTTCACTTGGTTCGTTTGGTCAGAACCAAAAAAACCCCCCACCAAAATATAATTCAGAAATGCGAGATATAAAGTCAGAATTGCGATGATGAAACATTGGAAGAACTAGTTTGACAACTTGTGTCACGGTTTCAGGGTGTCATCGGCCTTCCTGTTGTCTGTGTTTGTCCTGTCAATTTCGGCAGCTCGTGGCCAGGGCAATCAGCGCTGAGATTCAGCGCGGGTGTGTCCTGATCACGAGCTGTTTCCCCTCACCTGTCGCTTATTACCTTCCTCCCTTATATTCCCAGCTGTGTCATTCCCTGGTTGTCAGTAGATTAGTGTTATTGTCCTGTACGGTGGTATCTGTGTCTCGTGTCTTACCTGTTTCCCGCTGTTGTGCTCAGGAAGCCTAGACGAGGAGATTTTCTGCGTCCCGTTTGGGCTGGCACCGGGGGTGTTTTCCACAGCCTGTGTCCGCAGTTCGCTGTACGGACGGCTCTGGAATCTGTTCTACAGTTTATTTTGTTACGTGTGTATCCCTGCACACGTCGGATGTTTATTTGACTTTTTGTTTGGACTAATAAACTGTTATACGCATCCTCTGCGTTTGTGTCCTCCCTTCACGTCGTGACAGAATCTACTGACCATCATGGACGCAGCAGAGGAAGTCGACGTTCTCAATGTCCTTAGGCAGCAAGGCGCACTGCTGGGTCGACAACAGGAGGAGGTTGCTGCCTCTCGTCAGGCTTTTACGGAACTGTCGCTTCAGTTAACTCAACTGACGGAGCGGCTTGATCGGGCTCAGATCATTCCAGCCGCAGCCCCTGTGTTAGACCTTCCAGCTGAACCCGAGGCAGTTGTATCCCGTCGAGCCGAACCTCGCCTGAATCCACCTGCTCCATACTCCGGTGAGCCCAACTCATGCGGCTCCTTTTTGTCTCAATGTTCTCTGACTTTTTCTCTCCAGCCCTCCTGTTTTCCCACGGAACAAGCTAAAGTGGCATTCACCATCACGCTGCTGATCGGACGGGCGAGAGAGTGGGGAACGGCCATGTGGGACAATGAACATGCATGTTGCAGCTCGTTTCAGGAGTTTTCTAAGGAGCTCCGCAAGGTGTTCGATCGCTCCGCGCTTGGGACGGAGGCGGCACGGGCTTTATCATTGCTGCAACAGGAGGGTCGATCCGTTTCTGACTACTCCATTGAGTTCCGCACTCTCGCCGCGTCATGCGGATGGAATGCCAAAGCACAGTGGGATCATTTTCTTCACGGGCTGGCGGATTACATCAAGGACGAGATCTATTCTCTCGAACTGCCGCCCAATCTCGACGGATTGATCGACCTCGCCATTCGGGTTGACAACCGGATAGCTCTCCGTTCCCGGCATCGGAGGGGCGTGGCTTCTCACGAGCCTTTTTCCAACCTGGTCGCTGGGGCGACGGGTGACGCCACTTCTCAGCGTCTCGTTCTGCCTGAGGAGGAGCCTATGCAGATTGGGAGAGCCCGGTTGACGGTTACCGAACGACGTCATCGACTCACACACAACCTGTGTCTTTACTGTGGGGGGGCGGGGCATGTGGCGGCCTCGTGCCCGGTTAAGGGACGACGTTTCTCACCTAAGGAGGGGCGCACGGTGAGCGTGACTAATACATTGTTTCCCTCTGGTGGTCGTTCCGTCCTTCAGGCTTCCTTACAGATTAATAGGGCTGTCCACCAGGTGTCAGCTTTGATTGATTCTGGAGCGGAGGGTGATTTCCTGGACACTGAGCTGGCTGCCCGATTAGGTGTTCCATCTGTTCCACTGGCAGAGCCCATTTCAGCCAGGACTCTCTGTGGTACTCACCTCACTAAGATTACCCACATCACCAGATTTATTAAACTTACTATCTCGGGTAATCATTCTGAGGAGATTCGTTTTCTCCTCATTCACTCTCCCTCCGCCCCACTTGTTCTGGGACACACATGGTTGGTCAAACATAACCCGCACATTGACTGGGCCCTTAATTCTGTTCTGGCATGGAGCCCTTTTTGTTTATCTCAGTGTTTGGGTTCTGCATTTTCTCCTGTTACGTCTTGTTCTGTGTTACAGGAGGAGCCGGTGAACCTGGCGAATGTACCGGAGGCTTACCATGATTTGAGAGCGGTGTTTAGTAAGTCCCGAGCTTCATCTCTTCCTCCGCACCGCCCGTATGACTGTGCGATAGACCTTTTGCCTGGTACTTCTCCACCTAGAGGGCGTCTTTACTCTCTTTCCGGGCCTGAGAGGGAGGCCATGGAGAGGTACATTAATGATTCTCAGGTAGCTGGCATCATCCGACCCTCTTCATCTCCGGCTGGGGCGGGATTCTTCTTCGTGGGGAAGAAGGATGGGTCGCTCCGTCCCTGTATTGATTATCGGGGCTTGAATGACATCACGGTAAAGAATCGCTATCCTTTGCCGTTGATGTCATCAGCCTTCGAACTCTTGCAGGGGGCGACCATCTTTACGAAGTTGGATCTTCGCAATGCTTATCACCTAGTTCGGATTAGGGAGGGGGATGAGTGGAAGACCGCCTTTAACACCCACACGGGGCACTTTGAGTATTTGGTTATGCCTTTTGGCCTCTCTAACTCCCCGGCGGTCTTCCAAGCACTCGTTAATGACGTGCTCCGAGACATGGTTGACCGGTTTGTATTTGTTTACCTCGATGACATCTTGATCTTCTCCCAGAACGAGCGCGACCATGTCCAGCACGTCAGGCGAGTGCTTCAGCGGCTACTTGAGAATCGGCTTTTCGCCAAGGTGGAGAAGTGCGAGTTTCACGCACGGTCGGTTCCGTTCCTGGGATTTATTCTGTCACCCGAGGGAATCCGAATGGACCCCACCAAGGTAAAAGCAGTTGCTGATTGGCCTACCCCAGATAGTCGCAGAGCGGTCCAGCGATTTCTGGGGTTCGCCAATTTTTACAGGCGGTTCATTCGGGGTTTCAGCCAGATCGCTCTTCCTCTGACGGATCTCACCTCCACTCAAAGACGTTTCTGTTGGTCGCCGCAGGCTCAGACTGCGTTTTCTAACTTAAAGAGTCGCTTTGTTTCAGCTCCTATCCTTACTACTCCCGATCCGTCTCGTCAGTTCATTGTGGAGGTGGATGCGTCAGAGGTGGGAGCGGGGGCTATTTTGTCTCAGAGATCACCCTCGGATGACAAAGTACATCCCTGCGCCTTCTTTTCTCATCGCTTGACACCATCAGAACGGAACTACGACATCGGGAATAGGGAGTTACTGGCTGTTAAGTTAGCGTTGGAGGAGTGGCGCCACTGGTTAGAGGGCGCAGAGGTCCCTTTTTTAGTTTGGACCGATCATAAAAACCTCGAGTACATCCGCACCGCTAAGCGGCTAAATTCCCGACAGGCTCGCTGGGCACTGTTTTTCGGTCGTTTCAATTTTAACATCTCCTACCGTCCGGGGTCCAAGAATGGTAAGCCTGACGCACTTTCGCGGATTTTTGAGGCTGAACCAAGATCCAACCTCCAGATGACCATTCTTCCTCCCGGTCGGGTGGTAGCAATGGTCACCTGGGGGGTGGAGTCCAGAGTCCGTTCTGCTCTGCGCAACGTCACTGTTCCCGCGGGGTGCCCAGAGAGTCTGTTATTCGTACCCGTATCGGTCCGTACTAGCGTTCTCCAGTGGGGTCACTCATCCGCGCTGGCTTGCCACCCAGGAGCGACTCGTACCTGTAGTTTAATCAAGCAACGGTTCTGGTGGCCGTCCATGGCGCGGGACATTCGCCAGTTCGTGTCGGCGTGTCCGGTTTGTGCTGCGGGTAAGGGCTCCAATCGACCCCCAGCAGGGTTACTCCAGCCGCTGCCTGTCCCTTCGAGACCCTGGTCACACATAGCGATGGACTTCGTCACAGGCCTACCTCCGTCTAGTGGCAACACAGTAGTCCTCACTGTTGTGGACAGGTTCTCGAAGGCGGCTCATTTTATTCCCCTCCCCAAATTGCCTTCAGCGAGGGAGACAGCGACTATCGTCTTGGATCATGTTTTCCGGATTCATGGCCTCCCGGTTAACGTGGTTTCGGACAGGGGTCCCCAATTTGTGTCAAAGTTTTGGGCAGACTTCTGTCGACAGCTGGGGGCGACTGCTAGTCTTTCCTCTGGGTATCACCCGCAGACAAACGGTCAGGCCGAGCGTGCTAACCAGGATCTGGAGAGAGTCTTGCGTTGTGTGGCATCTGCAGAACCGTCATCTTGGAGTTCCAGATTAACTATGGTCGAGTACGCACATAACTCCCTTCCGGTCTCGTCTACGGGTTTCTCTCCCTTCCAGTGCTGTTTAGGCTACCAGCCACCCTTATTCCCCTCCCAGGAGTCCAACGTCGTTGTTCCGTCCGCACACTCGTTCATTCAGAGATGCCTCCGTACGTGGAGGGTCGCCAGAGAAGCCCTTACTCGGACTGGTGACAGGAACAAGGCGTCGGCGAATCGTCACCGTACTAAGCCCCCACTTTACGTGTGTGGGCAGAAGGTCTGGTTGTCTTCTCAGGACATTCCTCTCAGACTCCCCTCACGTAAACTGGGACCCAAATTTATTGGACCGTTTTCCATCACTAAGGTGCTCAGTCCGGTGTCGGTTCGACTCAAATTATTCCCCCAGTTTAAGAATATCCACCCGGTTTTTCATGTCTCTAAGATCAAGCCCGTCATGCGTTCCCCCCTTCAGCCCCAGACCTCTGTCCCTCCGCCTCCCAGACTCATCGAGGGGTCTCCCGCTTACACTGTACGGCGGCTCCTTGATGTGAGACGTAGGGGTAGAGGTCATCAATACCTGGTAGACTGGGAGGGCTATGGTCCGGAGGAGAGATGCTGGGTTCCGGCTCGCGACATTCTGGATCGCGCTCTCATCGACCAATTCCATCGGCATCATGGTGAGTCCTCCGGGGACGCCAGGAGGCGTCCCTGAGGGGAGGGGTACTGTCACGGTTTCAGGGTGTCATCGGCCTTCCTGTTGTCTGTGTTTGTCCTGTCAATTTCGGCAGCTCGTGGCCAGGGCAATCAGCGCTGAGATTCAGCGCGGGTGTGTCCTGATCACGAGCTGTTTCCCCTCACCTGTCGCTTATTACCTTCCTCCCTTATATTCCCAGCTGTGTCATTCCCTGGTTGTCAGTAGATTAGTGTTATTGTCCTGTACGGTGGTATCTGTGTCTCGTGTCTTACCTGTTTCCCGCTGTTGTGCTCAGGAAGCCTAGACGAGGAGATTTTCTGCGTCCCGTTTGGGCTGGCACCGGGGGTGTTTTCCACAGCCTGTGTCCGCAGTTCGCTGTACGGACGGCTCTGGAATCTGTTCTACAGTTTATTTTGTTACGTGTGTATCCCTGCACACGTCGGATGTTTATTTGACTTTTTGTTTGGACTAATAAACTGTTATACGCATCCTCTGCGTTTGTGTCCTCCCTTCACGTCGTGACAACTTGAGCAGGACGTTTCTCAGTGATACTCAGTTTGAGGTACATTATGAGATGTTGCAGCTGTAATTCCTCACCATCAGCAAAGCCCACCGGCAACTATAGTTGCGGCAGTGTATAGTTGTCATTTTCCTTTTGTAAATATTTTTCTAGATAGTATCCATGTTTTTAATCTCAATGACACGCAAGAAAACAACCAAATAAAGGATTTAAAGAGAAAAAAAAAGGTATTAACTTCCTTCCTGTCACATGAGACTGCCAACTACCAACCGCTACTTCCAGGAAGCATAACGAAGGCAAACCCTCCCAAACCAAGGTTATTTTCATGTTACTAATAAGTATTTTTTGTTGACATATATATATCTATATAATCGTGAAGGTCTCTAGAATCACCCAAACAAAACAAATCTTTCAACAGATCTATAGTTTTTTGTAAACTTAGTCAAAAGTCCAAGCGGCAACTGTAGTTGCCGGTGGGCAAATGACTTGTAAGTACAACCCCAAATCAGAAAAAGTTGGGACAGGATGGAAAACGCAAAAAAATAAAAAAAAGAAGTGATTTCTAAATTTACTTTGACTTGTATTTCATTGCAGACAATATGAACAAAAAATATTTCATGTTTTGTCTGGTCAACTTCATGTCATTTGTAAATATGCATCCTTTCCTGTCATTCAGACCTGCAGCACATTTAAAAAAAAGTTGGGACAGGAGCAATTTAGGGCTAGTAATGAGGTAAAATGGTTAAATAATGATGTGATTTGAAACAGGTGATGTCAACAGGTGATTGTAATTATGATTTGGTACAAAAGCAGCATCCAACAAAGGTCTAATCCTTTAGGAGCAAAGATGGGCCGAGGATCGCCAGTTTGCCAACAAATACGTGAGAAAATTATTGAAATGTTTAAAAACAATGTTCTTCAAAGAAAGATGGGAAGAGATTTGGATATTTCACATTCAACAGTGCATAACATAATTAAAAGATTCAAGGAATCTGGAGGAATTTCGGTGCGTAAAGGACAAGGGCGCAAGCCTAAGCTGAACAACCGTGATCTCCGATCCCTCAGGCGGCACTGCATCAAGAATCGTCATTCATCTATAAGCGATATCACCAGATGGGCTCAGGACTACTTTGGCAAACCTTTGTCAAGCACCACAATACGTAGTTACATCCACAAATGCCAGTTAAAACTGTACTGTGCCAAAAGGAAGCCCTATGTTAACAGTGTCCAGAAGCGCCGTCGACTTCTCTGGGCTCGGAGGCATCTGGGATGGACCATCACACAGTGGAAACGTGTACTGTGGTCAGATGAATCAGTATTTGAGGTATTTTTTGGGAGGAATGGATGCCGTGTGCTCCGGACCAAAGAAGAAAAGGATCATCCAGACTGTTACCAGCAACAAGTCCAAAAGCCAGGGTCTATCATGGTATGGGGTTGTGTCAGTGCTCTTGGCAAAGGTAACTTGCACTTCTGTGAAGGCACCATTAATGCTGAAAAGTACATAGAGATTTTGGAGCATAATATGCTGCCTTCAAGAAGACATCTTTTCCAGGGACAACCATGCATATTTCAACAAGACAATGCAAAACCACATTCTGCACACATTAAAAAGTCCTGGCTGCGGAGGAAGAGGGTACGGGTACTTGACTGGCCTGCCTGCAGTCCCGATCTGTCTCCAATAGAGAATGTGTGGCGCATTTTGAAGCGCAAAATGCGACAACGAAGACCCCGTACTGTTGCCCACCTTAAGACTTGTTTGCAGGAAGAATGGGACAAAATTACACCTGAAACACTTCATCACTTGGTGTCTTCAGTCCCTAAACGTCTTTTAAGTGTTGTGAAAAGGAATGGCAACATTACAAAGTGGTAAATGCTTTACTGTCCCAACTTTTTTTGAAATGTGTTGCAGATCTGAATGACAGGAAAGGATGCATATTTACAAATGACATGAAGTTGACCAGACAAAACATGAAATATTTTTTGTTCATATTGTCTGCAATGAAATACAAGTCAAAGTAAATTTAGAAATCACTTCTTTTTTTATTTATTTGCGTTTTCCATACTGTCCCAACTTTTTCTGATTTGGGGTTGTACATATAATGGGGAAATGGGGTATACTGTGTTAACAGGTTAATAAATCAAGATTTTTGCTCTTTAGTGCTTTTTGCTTTCATAATATCCTACCTAAAACATAACTTAACCCTTTAGCTGACATCTCTACTGTACAGTAGACCTTAAAGGGTTAGTTCACCCAAAAATTCTGTCATTAATTACTTACCCTCATGTTGTTCGACACCCATAAGACCTCTGTTCATCTTCGGAACAGAAATGAAGATATTTTAGTTGAAATCTGATGGCTCTGAAAGGCCTCCATTGGCACAATGGCACTTTACACTCTCAAGATCCATTAATGTACTAAAAACATATTTAAAGCAGTCCATGTGAGTACAGTGGTTCAATTTTAATATTATAACGCAATGATCATATTTTTCGTGCGCCAAAACAACCTAAATACTTCTCTTCCTTCTCATGGCTAGGGCGGCTTCGGTGGCTCGGGCCTCAACACAGCTTTGGGTCGAGGTCCCCGAAGCTCCGGCTGCCTGCTGCGGCTCGCTGAGCTTGAGCGTTGCTGGTTCCAGAATGTTGAGCGAGGCTGTGAGGTTGGCGGCGCAGCCTTGGCGGGCTGAGGGGGCGGTGCTTTGTGACGGCCAGAGGAAGAGCTGGAGCGTTTAGGCAGAAAATGTTTCATCGCTTGCAACGTTTTCTGTGCCTCCGTAAAGCGCTCGGCGAAGCCAACTACCACCGGACCGAAAAGACCTGAGGAGGAAATGGGAGCATCCAGGAAGGAGGCTTTGTCAGAGTCCTTCATCTCTGTGAGGTTCAGCTAAAGGTGACGCTCCAGAATGGTCAGGTTGGCCATGGTCCTCCCGATAGCCTGTGCGTTGGATTTGGTAGCGTGTAGGGCTAGATCAGTGGCGCTGCGCAGGTCCTTCAAAGTCTCAGAGTCAGGAACAGACTCGTCCAGAGAGCGGAGGAATTTGGCCTGGAAAACTTGAAGGACGGCCATAGTATGGAGCGCAGAAGCAGTTAGGCCGGCGGAGGCATATACGCTCGACTGGCGAAGGCTGATGTGGTGCGGCACGGTTTCGAGGGGTGTTGTGCCCTGGCCTGCCATCCTCTGGAGGAGGGCAGGCAGAGGTGCGCAGCAACGGCCTCTTCGAGGGGAGGAAATCCTTCGTAGCCTTTTTCCTTCGCGCCATCGACAGTCGAGAGTGCTGGGGAAAACGAGGATTTGGCACGAGCTAAATAAGGAGCCTTCTGAGGGGAGGATAGGCGACTGCTCTGCAGGAACCATTCTCCCAGCCTTAGGGATGCTCGATATACCGGTACTGGGAAAATAGCGGTATATATTTTATTTCAAACGGTACAATATCATGATTTTGCTCATTTCGGTATATACTGCTGTTCCGAAGTTCACCGCTAGATGGCGCTACCCAAACTGACGCGAAACCGGCAAATGTGGCGCCATAGAGGAACAAAATGAATACAGCAGTTGATTCTCACTCAACACGCCCAAAACTAATTAATAAAGAGAGGATTAGACGTGAAATTTGGAATTACTTTGCTTATAAAACTGCTGAAGAACCATCAAACCTTGCCAAGCATCTGTCACTTGCCATTCCTGTCTTGTATAAGACATTAAGCGATCGACAGGTGAGTGCATAATTCAAACCATCTAGTTAAGTTAGACATTTATTTTCTTTTAACACTCGTCAACGCACATAAGATCGTATTGTTTAAATATCATGAAATCTTCAGCATTCGTTTCAACCAGTCATAATATTTGCACGCATACTATTGCACTTTATACATTTGCGAAAGACATAACCAACTGTGTTTATGTGACTACTAAAGATGGACATTTTTGACATAATTTTGTGTGTATTTAACTAAGGAAAAACAACTTAATTGCGCAAGCTCTTTAGGCTTGTGTGTTTGTTGTTGGAATGAGCACAAAGAAAACTCTCTCAAAGAGCTCCCATACCATGTATTATGAAATTCTATAAAATCGCTTGCATGTTCAAATTGGCAAGGTTTAAAAAGACGTGGGCAAGAAAATTTCCGTCAGCTCCCGAAACGACGTGAAAGTGTTGAATCTGAGCGCGTAGATTGCTTTAGTGTAGGTATGATGTCTTTTAAAGGTCCTGTTCTTCGTGATCCCATTTTTCAAACTTTAGTTAGTGTGTAATGTTGCTGTTAGAGCATAAATAATACCTGTAAAATTATAAAGCTCAAAGTTCAATGCCAAGTGAGATATTTTATTTAACAGAAGTTCCCTTTCAAAGCATACAGCAAACGGCCGGTTTGTACTACATCCCTGTACATCCTGCTTTAATGACGTCAGTAGAACAGTTTGTTGACTAACCTCCGCCCACAAGAATACGCCAAAAAGGGGGCGTGGTCTTGTTGCTCTCCCACGTGGAGAAGAGGAAGTGTTGCGTTTGTAGGGTGTTTGTCGCCATGTCGTCGAGACGCTGTTATTTTCATCCCGGGTCTGATTCCGGCTCCATTTGATACAGTAATATAGACATGTTTACAATAACATTGAGCGCAAGCATCTCCCCGTTATGGTAAAAGGCGTGACCTCTCCGGGCAACGTGCGCTAAGCTGCTGTCGAATCACAACACGGGAACCGCTGGCACAATCAGAACTCGTTACGTATTTCTGAAGGAGGGACTTCATAGAACAAGTAAATCATCAAGCTGTTTTTTGGACAGTGAAAACAGCGGTATACAGATAAGTAAATTGTGTGAAAAATACTGTTTTTTTTACACGCGAAACATGAACACATGTTATATTGCAAACTGTAAACACAATCAAAGCTTCAAAAACACAGGAAAAACGGGACCTTTAAAGCCAGAAGCAATTTGGTAATTTTGAGAGCTAGAGAAGGGAGTTGCGCAGTATTGCTGAAATTACTTCTTACAAAATAGTTAACAAATGCCTGGTTTGATGTGATTAATCTTTGTTGATTAATTTAATAATAAACATTTGCGGTAATTTCCCGCTTCATAAAACCCCAAACTTGCGAGAGTGAGTAAAATTATGCGCAATACCCGCGCCAAAATTCAGACCCTGTATGGTATCGATTTAATATCGGTACTTCGGTATTAGATTGTGGTACCGTACCGAAGCCAAAATGTGGTATCGAACCATCCCTACCCAGCCTACTTCGTGTTGGCTCTTGGGGGTGGGACCACTCTAGCCTGAGGTCTCCCACGGCCTTGGAGAGCACACGGACCAGCTCTGAGTCGACGCTCGCTTTGGCGCTCGTGACGGTCTGCGTCGAAGCGGAGGGCTCCGAGACAAAGTCTGACCACTTGCTACCA